>NC_084740.1:1423296-1485901 GCF_033978785.1 Entelurus aequoreus
CTATAGGAAATGCAAGAAAAATCAACATACACAATGCGGACACAAGTATCAGGGTTTGTGGGCCAGCTACAGGAAATGCAAGAAAAATCAACAAACACAACGCAGACATAAGTGTCAGGGTTTGTGGGCCCGCTACAGGAAATGCAAGAAAAATTAACATACACGATGTGGACACAAGTATCAGAGTTTGTGGGCCAGCTACAGGAAATGGAAGAAAAATCTACATACACAATGCAGACATAACTATCAGGGTTTGTGGGCCCGCTACAGGAAATGCAAGAAAAATCAACATACACAATGCGGATATAAGGATCAGGGTTTGTGGGCCCGCTACAGAAAATGCAAGAAAAAACAACATACACAATGCGGACATAAGTATCAGGGTTTGTGGGCCAGCTATAGGATATGCAAGAAAAATCAACATACACAATGCGGACATAAGTATCTGGGTTTGTGGGCCCGCTACAGGAAATGCAAGAAAAATCAACATACACAATGCAGACATAAGTATCAGGGTTTGTGGGCCAGCTACAGGAAATGCAAGAAAAATCAATATACACAATGCGGACATAAGTGTCAGTGTTTGTGGGCCCGCTACAGGAAATGCAAGAAAAATCAACATACACAATGCGGATATAAGGATCAGGGTTTGTGGGCCCGCTACAGGAAAGGCAAGAAAAATCAACATACACAATGCGGATATAAGGATCAGGGTTTGTGGGCCCGCTACAGGAAAGGCAAGAAAAATCAACATACACAATGCGGATATAAGGATCAGGGTTTGTGGGCCAGCTACAGAAAATGCAAGAAAAATCAATATACACAATGCAGACATAAGTATCACGGTTTGTGGGCCTAATACAGGAAATGCAAGAAAAATCAACATACACAATGCGGACATAAGTGTCAGGGTTTGTGGGCCCGCTACACGAAATGCAAGAAAAATCAACATACACAATGCAGACACAAGTATCAGGGTTTGTGGGCCCGCTACAGGAAATGCAAGAAAAATCAACATACACAATGCAGACACAAGTATCAGGGTTTGTGGGCCCGCTACAGGAAATGCAAGAAAAATCAATATACACAATGCGGACACAAGTATCAGGGTTTGTGGGCCAGCTACAGGAAATGCAAGAAAAATCAATATACACAATGCGGACATAAGTGTCAGGGTTTGTGGGCCCGCTACAGGAAATGCAAGAAAAATCAACATACACAATGCAGACACAAGTATCAGGGTTTGTGGGCCCGCTACAGGAAATGCAAGAAAAATCAACATACACAATGCAGACACAAGTATCAGGGTTTGTGGGCCCGCTACAGGAAATGCAAGAAAAATCAATATACACAATGCGGACACAAGTATCAGGGTTTGTGGGCCAGCTACAGGAAATGCAAGAAAAATCAATATACACAATGCGGACATAAGTGTCAGGGTTTGTGGGCCCGCTACAGGAAATGCAAGAAAAATCAACATACACAATGCGGACATAAGTGTCAGGGTTTGTGGGCCCGCTAAACGAAATGCAAGAAAAATCAACATACACAATGCAGACACATGTATCAGGGTTTGTGGGCCCGCTACAGGAAATGCAAGAAAAATCAACATACACAATGCGGACATAAGTATCAGGGTTTGTGGGCCAGCTACAGGAAATGCAAGAAAAATCAACAAACAAAACGCGGACATAAGTGTCAGGGTTTGTGGGCCCGCTACAGGAAATGCAAGAACAATCAACATACACAATGTGGACACAAGTATCAGGGTTTGTGGGCCTGCTACAGGAAATGCAAGAAAAATCAACATACACAATAATATTTATAAATATAATATATAATATATTTATATTATATTTATAGCTGACTCCAATCAATCAATCAATCAATCAATCAATCAATCAATCAATCAATCAATCAATCAATCAATCAATCAATCAATCAATCAATCAATCAATCAATCAGTCAATCAATCAATCAATCAATCAATCAATCAATGTTTACTTATATAGCCCTAAATCACGAATATCTCAAAGGGCTGCACGAGCCACGACATCCTCGGCTCAGATCCCACTTCAGGGCAGACCACATCTAGCTAGGGTTGTCCCCATACCAGTTTTCTGATACTTTTCTAAATAAAGGGGACCACAAAAAAATGTAATTATTGTCTTTATTTGAACAGAAAATATTATAGTAGATTAAACATATGTTTATTATTGTAAGTTAGTCTTTAAATAAAATAGTAAACATACTAGACAACTTGTCTTTTAGTAGTAAGTAAACAAACAAAGACGCCTAATTAGTCTGCTGACGTATGCAGTAACATATTGTGTCATTTATACACCTATTATTTTGTACACATTATTAAGGACAAACAGTAAAAATGAATTATTAATCTATTTGATCATTAACTGTTAATATCTGCTTATTTTCTGTTTTAACATGTTCTATCTACACTTCTGTTAAAATGTAATAATCACTTATTCTTCTCTTCTTTGATACTTTACATTAGTTTTGGATGATACCACACATTTAGGTATCGATCCGATACCAAGTAGTTACAGGATCATACATTGGTCATGTTCAAAGTCCTAAGTTTATAAACATAATATGAATTTGAAAAAAACAAAACAAGATTTTGTGATGCTAAAAAAATATCGATGTAATCATAGTAGTATCGACTAGATACGCCCCTGTACTTGGTATCATTACAGTGGATGTCAGGTGTAGATCCACCCATGGCGTTTGTTTACATTGTGATGGTTGTGAGCTATTGTATCCTCCTACGGTGTGTAGTGAAGCATGTTTAGCTATTCCTCGTCCCACTTGTAAGAAACTTACTTTATTTGTTGCCATGGAGACCAGGATTAGTGTTTTAGAAGTAGCTAAAACACTGTGGATGGATGTTAGCCGCTAGCTAGCTAGCCATGTCTTAAAGCACCTCTTCCTGAGGGTGTTTCAGTGTTATAACTTCACTTTTATCTTTACTTTTTAAGTCAAAATGCATTTGTTCTCCCTTTTCTGTCTACACACTGTGTCTGCTTGTAAGTACTCTGTGTGTGTGCGCTGCCGAACATGCTCATGTCATGCCCGAAAAAAAGAAAGAAAGGGCGGTATAGTACCGAATAGGATTCATTATTATCGCGGTATAGCGGGGCGGTATAGCTCGGTTGGTAGAGTGGCCGTGCCAGCAACTTGAGGGTTCCAGGTTCGATCCTAGTCACTGCCGTTGTGTCCTTGGGCAAGACACTTTACCCACCTACACTGGTTTAAATGTAACTTAGATATTGGGTTTCACGATGTAAAAGTGCTTTGAGTCACTAGAGAAACGCGCTATATAAATATCATTCACTTCACGGTACTATACTAGCGCCGTACAACCCTAGTTGCAACTTTTTATTTGAAGATATGCAGCGAAGCCTGCTTTTTTGGTCAAAACCGTGTCACAAACATGCTACTGTATTTATCTTTATAGTTTGCGAAAATGTACTCGACATGGGCACACTAGTGCAGTGTTTTTCAACCTTTTTTGAGCCAAGGCACATTTTTTGCTTTGAAAAAATCCTGAGGCACACAACCAGCAGAAATCATTAAAAAACGAAACTCGGTTGACAGTAAAAAGTCGTTGTCACAATTGTTGGATATGACTTTAAAGCATAACCAAGCATGCATCACTATAGCTCTTGTCTCAAAGTAGGTGTACTGTCACCACCTGTCACATCACACCCTGACTTATTTGGAGTTGTTTGCTGTTTTCCTGTGTGTAGTGTTTTACTTCTCCTATTTTGGTGGCTTTTTCTCTTTTTGTTGGTATTTTCCTGTAGCAGTTTCATGTCTTCCTTTGAGCGATCAAGAATATTTCAGTTGTTTTTATCCTTCTTTGTGGGGACATTGTTGATTGTCATGTCATGTTCGGATGTACATTGTCTTTGCTCCACAGTAAGTCTTTGCTGTCGTCCAGCATTCCGTTTTTGTTTACTTTGTAGCCAGTTCAGTTTTAGTTTCGTTCTGTATAGCCTTCCCTAATGCTAGGTTCACACCAACGGCGCTTTGACGGCGCTTTAAAGCGGCATGCAAATCGGTATGCAAATCGGCATGCAAAGCGGCGTTGTAGCGTAACAAAGCCTGATTAAAGCGTGAGGGTCCTAATGGATGGTGGGAAAGCTTGTAGTGAAGCGGGACATGCGGCAAGTGCGCCAACATTTTTTAAACGGTTTAAAAAAATTGTGCGCTCTGTCAAGAATGGAATAAAGCGCCGAGAGCGTATGAAAGCGTGAAAAAGCTCAGCAAAACTTGACTAAAAGCGTAGGAAAGCTTAACAGATCTTGGTTCAAAGCGCGGACCCCAGTCTACAACTACAAATAGGAAGTGACTGTGATATTGACTAGTGACATTGAAACTTTTATGTAAAACCAACACAGGATTACAAATCCATTCTCTTTTGCATCATTGCCTTTTTTATACAATGATCATTATTTCTGCACTTCTGCTGTTTGATGTTGCAGTTTGACATTACTGTCTATAATTTTTCTGTATGAAAACGTTAATAATAAAGAGAATATGTTACGTTTTATAAAATAAATGCCTTTTATTATTTTCAACTAGCATAAGAAATGAAAGATAGATATTTATTAAGATGACAAAAATAAAAGAAATGAAGATATAAAACATAATATAACGGAAAAAAAAGAGAAATTGAAAAAATAAATGAATATAAAAAATGTGTGGATAATTGCCTTTTATTATTTTCAACTAGCATAAGAAATGAAAGATAGATATCTATTAAGATGACAAAAATAAAAGAAATTAAGATATAAAACATAATATAACGAAAAAAAAGAGAAATTGAAAAAATAAATGAATATAAAAAATGTGTGGATAATTGCCTTTTATTATTTTCAACTAGCATAAGAAATGAAAGATAGATATTTATTAAGATGACAAAAATAAAAGAAATGAAGATATAAAACATAATATAACGAAAAAAAAAGAGAAATTGAAAAAATAAATGAATATAAAAAATGTGTGGATAATTGCCTTTTATTATTTTCAACTAGCATAAGAAATGAAAGAGATATTTATTAAGATGACAAAAATAAAAGAAATGAAGATATAAAACATAATATAATGAAAAAAAAAGAGAAATTACAAAAATAAATGAGTATAAAAAATGTGTGGAAAACAGTATACTGAGTTTTTCACATTTTTTTCTTATTTTTGTTGTAACAATGCACAACAGAGCTTGATAATCGTGTCAGAGCCTGATTTAAAGCGTCAGGATCGCATCAAAGCGTAATAAAGTTCAATAAAGCGTAATAAAACGTATCAAAGCGTGATTTAAAGCGTATCAAAGCGGGATCAAAGCGTGAGGAACGGTAACAAAGCGGCAACTAATTCGTATCAGAGCGTATCAGAGCGTACCAAAGCATAACATTACTTCGGAGATCGGGATATTCGTGGAAAAATTGACAAAAATAACGGCGCTTTGCTCGTCGCTTTAAAGCGCGGCAAGCGCCGTTGGTGTGAACCAGGCATAAGCTTCAATGCCTTTTCTTAGGGGCACTCACCTTTTGTTTATTTTTGGTTTAAGCATTAGACACCTTTTTACCTGCACACTGCCTCCCGCTGTTTCCCACATCTACAAAGCAATTGGCTACCTGCTGCCACCTACTGACATGGAAGAGTATTACACGGTTACTCTGCCCAGCTCTAGACAGCACCGACACTCAACAACAACACATCATTTGCAGACTATAATTACTGCTTTGCAAAACATATTTTTAACCCAAATAGGTGAAATTAGATCATCTCCCACTAGTTTACCAAGTCAGTTTGTGTTATAAGCTGGCAGTGTTATGGTGTTTCTTTGCAACAGCGCAGAGGGGAGGGGGCCGAGCCAGCGGATGAGGAGCAGACACACACACACAAACATAAAGACACACACAAACATAAACACACATAAAAGGGAGAGTGCAGTAAAGGGAGACAGCGTGAGGAAACACATGGCATTGTCAGCGCTGGAGGGCAGCTTGAGTCTACAAACATAAGACGGGGGCGATGCACTCGCGGACAAAGGCAGGGGCGGCCGGGAGGGCCCGCCCCTTTTTGTCTCAAGTTCACCCAGCTGGAGGGCCGAGAGAGCCCGGACCGAGTCGTCTGATGTCACCTACTGTACTCTGACCTCCCGAGTCCCCGACTTCCTGCCCCGGTTGCAGTGATGTCACAGGCCAGCTGGGGATGTCACGTCCACAAACCCCCCCCACACACCAATCCCACCACCCTGTTTACAACCCCTCGGACCCCACTTGAGGATCGGGACAGCCAGCGAAGCACGTAGGAGAAAGCCAGTTCGCAAGCACTTTAGTGTGCCGTGAGATACAGTCTGGTGTGCCACGGGAGATTATCTAGTTTTACCTATTTGGGTTAAAAATAGTTTTTGCAAAGCAGTAATTATAGTCTGCAAATGATGTGTTGTTGTTGAGTGTCGGTCGTTGATGTCTAGAGCTCGGCAGAGTAACCGTGTAATACTCTTCCATATCAGTAGGTGGCAGCGGGTAGCTAATTGCTTTGTGGATGTCGGGAACATGGTTTGTGGTGATCACAATATGTTTGTTACGATTGAATCGCATCTTACTGCGGGGTTGGTTCCCTCGGGATGCAGACGGACCACTCCGGACAAGTCGTGCAGGTAGGAACGTGATTTAATCCTCGTGAATCAAACACGTACCAAAAACAGGAAACAAGCAAAAGGAAAAACGTGCCGATCGCACGGGAAGCTAAGGTTACCACTTAGCACAGGAAGCATAAACTAGGAGACAAGAAATACTAACGCAACTGTTGCATTCAGCAAACATTGAAGCCAGACCGAGTGTGGCGAGCAACGCGAATAAATAGCTTCCTGATTAGTGGTCGGCAGCAGGTGAGTGTGCCGACCACTAACCAGAGGCAGGTGAACCCAATTAATCCCCATGGAAACCAAAAACAAACCAAGAGGTGCACAAAACAGGAACTAAAGGGATTCCAAAACGAACAGAACAAAACAAAAACATGACAATGCGGGAGGCAGTGTGCAGGTAAAACGGGATCTAACACTTGAACCAAAAACAAATAAAAGACAAGTGCCGCTAAGAAAAGGCATTGAAGCTTAGGGAAGGCTATGCAGAACGACACTAAAACTGAACCGGCTGCAAAGTAAACAAAAACAGAATGCTGGACGACAGCAAAGACTTAGAGTGGAGCAGCAGACGGCGTCCACAAAGTACATCCCGTACATGACATGACAATCAACAGTGTCCCCGCAAAGAAAGATAGCGTCCGCACAACTTAAATGGTTTTGATTGCTAAAACAAAGCAGGTGCGGGGCAAAGTAAACAACAACAGAATGCTGGACGACAGCAAAGACTTACAGTGGAGCAGCAGACGGCGTCCACAAAGTACATCCCGTACATGACATGACAATCAACAGTGTCCCCGCAAAGAAAGATAGCGTCCGCACAACTTAAATGGTTTTGATTGCTAAAACAAAGCAGGTGCGGGGCAAAGTAAAGAAAAACAGAATGCTGGACGACAGCAAAGACTTACTGTGGAGCAAAGACGGCGTCCACAAAGTACATCCCGTACATGACATGACAATCAACAATGTCCCCGCAAAGAAGGATAAAAACAACTGAAATAGTCTTGATTGCTAAAACAAAGCAGGTGCGGGGCAAAGTAAACAAAAACAGAATGCTGGACGACAGCAAAGACTTACAGCGTGTGGAGCAGCAGACGGCGTCCACAAAGTTGACAATCAACAATGTCCCCACAAAGAAGGATAAAAACAACTGACATATTCTTGAGTGCTAAAACATAGCAGGTGTGGGGAATATCGGTCAAGGAAGACATGAAACTGCTACAGGAAAATACCAAATAAAGACAAAAAGCCACCAAAATAGGAGAAGTAAAACACTACACACAGGAAAACAGCAAAAAAGCTCCAAATAAGTCAGGGTGTGATGTGACAGGTGGTGACAGTACACCTACTTTGAGACAAGAGCTATAGTGATGCATGCTTGGTTATGCTTTAAAGTCATACCCAACAATTGCGACAACCACTTTTTATTGTCAATATCGGCACTAACCACCACGCATCAGGAGCAAGGGTGAAGTGTCTTGCTCAAGGACACAAGGGACGTGACTAGGTTGGTAGAAGGTGGGGATCGAACCAGGAACCCTTAGGTTGCTGGCACGGCCACTCTCCCAAACCGCACCACGCCGCCCCCCCATACCAATGTTTTGGTGCCGGTAACAAAATGTGTTCCGGTACTTTTCTAAATAAAGGGGACCACAAAAAATGGCATTATTGTCTTTATTTGAACAAAAAATGTTAGTGTACATGAAACATATGTTTATTATTGTCATTTAGTCCTTAAATAATATTACATAATATTAATATTAAATAATATTAAATAATATTAATATTAAATAATATTAAATAATATTAGGGTACATGAAACATATGTTTATTATTGCAATTTAGTCCTTAAATAATATTAAATAATATTAATATTAATATTAAATAATATTAAATAATAATAGGGTACATGAAACATATGTTTATTATTGCAATTTAGTCCTTAAATAATATTAAATAATATTAATATTAATATTAAATAATATTAAATAATATTAGGGTACATGAAACATATGTTTATAATTGCAATTTAGTCCTTAAATAATATTAAATAATATTAATATTAATATTAAATAATATTAAATAATATTAGGGTACATGAAACATATGTTTATTATTGCAATTTAGTCCTTAAATAATATTAAATAATATTAATATTAATATTAAATAATATTAAATAATATTAGGGTACATGAAACATATGTTTATTATTGCAATTTAGTCCTTAAATAATATTAAATAATATTAATATTAATATTAAATAATATTAAATAATATTAGGGTACATGAAACATATGTTTATTATTGCAGTTTAGTCCTTAAATAATATTAAATAATATTAATATTAATATTAAATAATATTAAATAATATTAGGGTACATGAAACATATGTTTATTATTGCAATTTAGTCCTTAAATAATATTAAATAATATTAATATTAATATTAAATAATATTAAATAATATTAGGGTACATGAAACATATGTTTATAATTGCAATTTAGTCCTTAAATAATATTAAATAATATTAATATTAATATTAAATAATATTAAATAATATTAGGGTACATGAAACATATGTTTATTATTGCAATTTAGTCCTTAAATAATATTAAATAATATTAATATTAATATTAAATAATATTAAATAATATTAGGGTACATGAAACATATGTTTATTATTGCAATTTAGTCCTTAAATAATATTAAATAATATTAATATTAATATTAAATAATATTAAATAATATTAGGGTACATGAAACATATGTTTATTATTGCAGTTTAGTCCTTAAATAATATTAAATAATATTAATATTAATATTAAATAATATTAAATAATATTAGGGTACATGAAACATATGTTTATTATTGCAATTTAGTCCTTAAATAAAATAGTGAACATACTAGACAACTTGTCTTTTAGTAGTAAGTAAACAAAAAAAGACTCCTAATTAGTATGCAGTAACATATTGTGTCATTTATACACCTATTATTTTGTACACATTATGAGGGACAAACTGTAAAAACGGATGATTAATCTACTTGTTCATTTACTGTTAATATCTGCTTATTTTCTGTTTCAACATGTTCTATCTACACTTCTGTTAAAATGTACTAATCACTCATTCTTCTCTTCTTTGATACTTTACATTAGTTTTGGATGATACCACACATTTAGGTATCGATCCGATACCAAGTAGTTACATGATCATACATTGGTCATGTTCAAAGTCCTGAGTTTATAAACATAATATGAATTTGAAAAAAAACGAAATGCTAAAAAAATATAGATGCAATCATAGTAGTATCGACCAGATACGCTCTTGTACTTGGTATCATTACAGTGGATGTCAGGTGTAGATCCACCCATGGCGTTTGTTTACATTGTGACGCCGGTGAGCTATTGTATCCGCCTACGGTGTGTAGTGAAGCATGTTTAGCTATTCCTCGTCCTCCAGTGATAATGCTACTTGTGAGAAACTTTATTTGTCGCCATGGAGGCGAGGATTAGTGATTTAGAAGTAGCTTGCAAAAAATGTCATTATTGTCTTTATTGTAACAAAAAAATCTTAAAGCACCTCCCCCTGAGGGCGTTTCAGTGTTATTACTCGGTGTGCGCGCGCTGCCGAACATGCTCCTCTGCTCGTAAAACCAGCAATGTCACGTATTTTTTTAAATTTTATACGCTGTAAGAATAAACAAATAAAAACAAATGCAAATATTACAGTAAAATTGTGGCCAGTTTTTAACAGTACAATCGAAATATTTTGGTTTTGTGCAGCGCACATAAAAAAAAAAAGTTATATATATATACACATTTATATTCATACTGTATATTATTCACTGTTACAAGTGGCCCTCTGAGGGCAACCATGTGGCCCTCGATGAAAAGGAGTTTGACACGCCTTGTTTAGAACATGACATTCACATGCAAGTTTCCATGCCAACAGTTTTATCTGAAAAACAATCTTACTGTACGTCCGGTCTTTCTCATTTTACACACATCTCATTTAAAAAAGCTTTTTTGTGTAAATGATGGAACATTCATCCAATGTGCTCCTTAAAAAAACCAGGCATTAAGACTGGGAGAAAGTGACGTGACAGATTCATGGTTTGATGTGACCACAGAGCTCTTAAATCCAGTTCAAACCTTGAATGAAACGGCAGAAGGTTTCTGTTCCGCACCAGCAGAGGGGAACGTGCTGCCTTTTACATAAACATGTTTCCTTTGGTAACCTGACATCGACATGGCCGATCATTTGTGTGCATTTCTCTCTGAAGAGTGAATAATTAAAGCAGACAAGTGTTGTTTTTTTTTTTTTTTAAGAGAAACGAGTGTGAAGTGGTGGTGCACAGTTGACTTCAGCTACACTAGCGTTCAAAAGTTTGGGGTCACATGTAAATGTCCTTATTTTTGAAGGAAAAGCACTGTACTTTTCAATGAAGATAACTTTAAACTAGTCTTAACTTGAAAGAAATACACTCTATACATTGCTAATGTGGTAAATGACTATTCTAGCTGCAAATGTCTGCTTTTTGGTGCAATATCTACATAGGTGTATAGAGGCCCATTTCCAGCAACTATCACTCCAGTGTTCTAATGGTACAATGTGTTTGCTCATTGGCTCAGAAGGCTAATTGATGATTAGAAAACCCTTGTGCAATCATGTTCACACATCTGAAAACACTTTAGCTCGTTACAGAAGCTACAAAACTGACCTTCCGTAGAGCAGATTGAGTTTCTGGAGCATCACATTTGTGGGCTCAATTAAACGCTCAAAATGGCCAGGAAAAGAGAACTTTCATCTGAAACTCGACAATCTATTCTTGTTCTTAGAAATGAAGGCTATTCCACTAAATTGTTTGGGTGACCCCAAACTTTTGAACGGTAGTGTATGTGAAACATGCAGTACATCTTCACACAGCAAATGTTACATGTTTCAACTTTAACTGGACCACTAAAAGTTGACACACCCTCATTTTTAGCACACAATATTAAGTACGTTGCAATGTTTAAATTAGGGCTGCCCATTACGTCGATGGCGAAGGGTGTGTCAGTCCAGTGTAAGAAAGTTTTTTTTTTACCACTGTGTTACATGGCCTTTCCTTTTAACAACACTCAGTAAAGGTTTAGGAAGTGAGGAGACACATTTTTGAAGTGGAATTCTTTCCCATTCTTGCTTGATGTACAGCTTAAGTTGTTCAACAGTCTCCCTTCTCATATTTTAGCCTTCACACATTTTCAATGTCTGGACTACAGGCAGGCCAGTCTAGTACCCGCACTCTTTTACTACGAAGCCACGTTGATGTAACACGTGGCTTGGCATCGTCTTGCTGAAATAAGCAGGGGCGTCCATGATAACGTTGCTTGGATGGCAACATATGTTGCTCCAAAAGCTGTATGTAACTTTCAGCATTAATGGTGCCTTCACAGATGTGTAAGTTACCCATGTCTTGGGCACTAATACACCCCCATACCATCACACATGCTGCCTTTTACACTTTGCGCCTAGAACAATCCGGATGGTTCTTTTCCTCTTTGGTCCACATTTCCCAAAAACAATTTGAAATGTGGACTCGTCAGACCACAGAACACTTTTCCACTTTGCATCAGTCCATCTTAGACGAGCTCGGGCCCAGCGAAGCCGGCGGCGTTTCTGGGTGTTGTTGATAAATGGCTTTGGCTTTGCATAGTAGTGAAGTGAAGTGAATTATATTTATATAGCGCTTTTCTCTAGTGACTCAAAGCGCTTTACATAGTGAAACCCAATATCTAAGTTACATTTAAACCAATGTGGGTGGCACTGGGAGCAGGTGGGTAAAGTGTCTTGCCCAAGGACACAACAGCAGTGACTAGGATGGCAGAAGCTGGGATCGAACCTGGAACCCTCAAGTTGCTGGTACGGCCACTCTACCAACCGAGCTATACCGCCCCTAGTAGAGTTTTAACTTGCACTTACCGATGTAGCGACCAACTGTAGTTACTGACAGTGGTTTTCTGAAGTGTTCCTGAGCCCATGTGGTGATATCCTTTACATACTGATGTCGGTTTTTAATGTGTGTTTGTGTGGGCCGTAATATCATGGTTTACGTGCAGTGATTTCTCCAGATTCTCTCAACCTTTTCAGGATATTACGGAGCGTAGATGGCGAAATCCCTAAATTCCTTGCAACAGCTTGGTTGACAAATGTTGTTGTTAAACAATTTGCTCAGACATTTGTTGACAAAGTGGTGACCCTCGCCCCCGTCCTTGTTGGTGAATGACTGAGCATTTCATGGAAGCTGCTTTTGTACCCAATCATGGCACCCACCTGTTCCCCAATTAGCCTGTTCACCTGTGGGATGTTCCACATAAGTGTTTGATGAGCATTCCTCAAAATTCTCAGTCTTTTTTGCCACTCGTGCCAGCTTTTTTTGCATCAAATTCCAAATGAGCTATTATTTGCAAAAAATAACAAAGTTGACCAGTGTGAACATTGAAATATCGTGTCTTTGCGGTCTATTCAATTGAATATAAGTTGAAAAGGACTTGTTGTATTCTCTTTTTATTTACCATTTACACAACGTGACAACTTCACCGCTTTTGGGGTTTGTACATCCACAATAAGTCTGAATAGATTGAAAGTCAACCAGAACAAATTCTGTTCGACCTTCCACTGGCTGACGTTCAATCAGAACAGCGCTCATCACAAGGTAAGTCGCAGAGTTTGCCAGGAGAGAAGTGAATACGTGCGAGCCCACAGGAACCCCCATGTAGACTCTGGACACCACAAACACTGCACTCCCTCTGGGACCCCCTGCTGCCTTGCCCTGAGCCCACCCAGTCCTTTGCTGCGACATGTTTTTGGGCCACAAATACACACACTTTAATATCGGATCATGTTTCAGTCACGCACGCACGCACTCACACACACACACACACACACACACACACACACACACACACACACACACACACACACACACACACACACACACACACACACACACACACACACACACACACACACACACACACACACACACACACGCACACGCACACGCACACACACACACACACACACACACACACACACACACACACACACACACACACACACACTCACACACACACACACACACACATTCTTGTATTTCTTACCTTCTGGAGACCTGAAAAAAAATGCCTACCTCTTTAGGACCACCATTTTCCCTTTTAGATGTGTATTTACAACATTAATAATATATACATACTATGCAAATATAAAAAAGGAAAGCTTTTAGTTATTTATTTTATTTCTTTAAATTTTTTGTTCGTAATTGGTTTTTAATCTTCATTATTTACTTCAAGTTATTACAGTATGTCTCTATATACATATTTATTTTTTATTAATTTTGGCCAAAGGGAGCGCATTTCAATCTCTTACACACACTTGTTATTTCATATGTTGGCCAGAGGGGGAGCACTTCAAATTTTTACACACACTTGTTATTTCATATGTTCGCCAGAGGGGTAGCATTATTAAAAGCGACACACAGTCAATTTGAAAAATCCCTCCTTTTTGGGACCACCCTCATTTTGATAGATTTCACCACCAGGGGTGCAAAATGAAATCTGTATTTTTTGTTTTTTTGTTTTTTTGTAATGTGCTTAGATGCCGTCTTGTTTTATCATATATTGCTGCCTTTTGCGCCTGTCGATGTTTACTTTTGTATGCACATTAAATCAACAAAAAAAATCCTGACTTTGGAGCAATGTTCACGGATTCCAGTATTTGGCTCTCTATTAGATGCAATGGTTTTCTGTATTGGGACCACAGTTTATGTCCTAACTTGTTCACACCTCCTCATATGGAAGCTACTTTTCCTTGTTGACGTCTCAAGAAGGGTATAAACACACACACACACACACACACACACACACACACACACACACACACACACACACACACACACACACACACACACACACACACACACACACACACACACACACACACACACACACACACACACACACACATTCTTGTATTTCTTACCTGCTGGAGACCCGAGAAAATTGCCTACCTCTTTAGGACCACTCTTTCTAGATATATAAAGAAGTGTATTTACAACATTAATAATATATACATACTATGCAAATATAAAAATGGTAAGCTTTTAGTTCTTTTTTTGTTGAATTTTTTGTTTGTAATTGGTTTTTAATCTTCATTATTTACTTCAAGTTATTACAGTATGTCTCTATATACAAATGTATTTTTTTTTATTTTTTTTTATACATTTTGGCCAAAGGGGGCGCATTTCAATCTCTTACACACACTTGTTATTTCATATGTTCGCCAGAGGGGGAGCACTTCAAATTTTTACACACACTTGTTATTTCATATGTTGACCAGAGGGGAAGCACTATTAAAAGCGACACACGGTCAATTTGAAAAATCCCTCCTTTTAGGGACCACCCTCATTTTGATAGATTTCACCACCAGGGGTGCAAAATGAGATCTGTATTTTTTTTTTTTTGTAATGTGCTTAGCTGCAGTCTTGTTTTATCATATATTGCTGCCTTTTGCGCCTGTCAATGTTTACTTTTGTATGCACATTAAATCAACAAAAAAATCCTGACTTTGGAGCAATGTTCACGGATTCCAGTATTTGGCTCTCTATTAGATGCAACGGTTTTCTGTATTGGGACCACAGTTTATGTCCTAACTTGTTCACACCTCCTCATATGGAAGCTACTTTTCCTTGTTGACGTCTCAAGAAGGGTATAAACACACACACGCACACACACACACACACACACACACACACACACACACACACACACACACACACACACACACACACACACACACACACACACACACACACACACACACACACACACACACACACACACACACACACACACACACACACACACACACACACACACACACACACACACACACACACACACACACACACACACACACACACACACACACACATTCTTGTATTTCTTACCTTCTGGAGACCCGAGAAAATTGCCTACCTCTTTAGGACCACTCTTTCTAGATATATAAAGATTTGTATTTACAACATTAATAATATATACATACTATGCAAATATAAAAATGGTAAGCTTTTAGTTATTTTTTTGTTGAATTTTTTGTTTGTAATTGGTTTTTAATCTTCATTATTTACTTCAAGTTATTACAGTATGTCTCTATATACAAGTGTATTTATTTTTTTATTTTTTTATACATTTTGGCCAAAGGGGGCGCATTTCAATCTCTTACACACACTTGTTATTTCATATGTTCGCCAGAGTGGGAGCACTTCAAATTTCTACACACACTTGTTATTTCATATGTTGACCAGAGGGGGAGCACTATTAAAACCGACACACGGTCAATTTGAAAAATCCATCCTTTTAGGGACCACCCTCATTTTGATAGATTTCACCACCAGGGGTGCAAAATGAGATCTGTATTTTTTTGTTTTTTTTGTAATGTGCTTAGCTGCCGTCTTGTTTTATCATATATTGCTGCCTTTACGCCTGTCAATGTTTACTTTTGTATGCACATTAAATCAACAAAAAAATCCTGACTTTGGAGCAATGTTCACGGATTCCAGTATTTGGCTCTCTATTAGATGCAATGGTGTTCTGTATTGGGACCATGATTTATGTTAACGTTATTATTATTCATTTTTTTAATTTTTTAATGTATTTATTTATTTAATTTTTTATTTATTTATTTATTTATTTATTTTTTGATTTATTTATTTATTTTATTTATTTTTTATGTATTTTTTTATTTTTTACTATTTTATTTATTTATTTTTATTGTTATTATTTATGTTAATGTATTGGGACCATAATTTATGTTAACGTTATTATTATTTATTTTTTATTTTATTTATTCATCTATTTATTTAATTTTTTATTCATTTTTTTATTTACTTTTTGATTGATTGATTTATTTTATTTATTTTTTATCAATCAATCAATCAATCAATCAATCAATCAATCAATCAATCAATCAATCAATCAATCAATCAATCAATCAATCAATCAATCAATCAATCAATCAATCAATCAATGTTTACTTATATAGCCCTAAATCACAAGTGTCTCAAAGGGCTGTACAAGCCACAACGACATTCTCGGTACAGAGCCCACATACGGGCAAGGAAAAACTCACCCCAGTGGGACGTCGGTGAATGACTATGAGAAACCTTATGTATTTTTATTTTTATTTTTTACTATTTTATTTTTATTATTTATGTTAATGTATTGGGACCATAATTTATGTTAACGTTATTAGTATATATTTTTAAATTTTTAAATTTATTCATTTATTTAATTATTTATTTATTTATTTATTTACTTTTTGATTGATTGATTTATTTTATTTATTTGTTATGTTTTTTTAAATATTTTTTTTACTATTTTATTGTTATTATTTATGTTAATGTTATTGGGACCATGATTTATGTCCTCACTTGTTCACACCTCCTCATATGGACGGCGCTTTTCCTTGTTGACGTCTCAAGAAGGGTAGAAATACAAGAACACACACACACACACACACACACACACACACACACACACACACACACACACACACACACACACACACACACACACACACACACACACCCCCGCCGCTCTCGGGTCCTTCTAAAAAAACACACACACGTCCTTTCTTTCTTTGAAGGACGAGGAAACGCTCACGCAAACATGTAAACAAAGCGCGATGACGTCAGCTGACTTTTCCTAAAAGCTAACCCTCCCAACTCATCCGAAGCCAGAGCCACGTCTTAGCCCCGCCTCCTTCTCTATGCTCCGCCCCTTAACCCTACCTGATTGTCTGCTTGTTTTCTCCGGAGGCTTGCAGCTTCCGTTCCCAGGCTGCGAGGTCGGAGGTGTGGGACACCACAAGTCCAGCTCCAGAGTCACTAGCATGTGCTACTTCCTGTGACATGACAAGACAGAAGATGGGATGATGAAAGGATGCGTGAACACTTCACACTCACTAATAGTGTGCGGCGTATGAAACTACGAATTGGCTGACAAGCACTTTTTTATCAATCAATCAATCAATCAATCAATCAATCAATCAATCAATCAATCAATCAATCAATCAATCAATCAATCAATCAATCAATCAATCAATCAATCAAAGTTGACTTATATAGCCCTAAATCACAAGTGTCTCAAAGGGCTGCAATGTATCCATCACAAGTAATTATCATGATGTGTTCTTGGTTGCCATGGGTGCTGATTATTTCCACCTGCCTCTGATTAGTGTTCGGGACGCTCACCTGCTCCCGAGCTATTTATTCCTGCTTTTCGCCACAATCCGTCTGGCCCGTTTTGTTTGCTCAGTGCAACAAGTTACATGTGTTTACCTTTTTGATTGACTAAGCTTTTACTTTAGCTTATCGTAGCTTCCCGTGCTATCGGCATATTTCTGTATCCCTGCCTGACGGATTTATGGTAAATAAATCATTGTCTTACCTGGACTGTGCCTCCGGAGTTCCATATTCAGTGCCGACGTTACAGTAATATTCTTTGTTGTTTTTATGTGCCATTTATAATATTGCAGGAAGACATATTACATCAGTTTGATTGATTGATTGATTGATTAATCGATTGAGACTTTTATTAGTAGATTGCACAGTACAGTACATATTCCGTACAATTGACCACTAAATGGTAACACCCCAATAAGTTTTTCAACTTGTTTGAGTCGGGATCCATTTAAATCAATTCATGTTAAATACACATGAATTGATTTAAAATGTAAAATACATAGAAATATACATAGTTTGTCATTACTGGCATATTACTTAAAACAACAGGGGTATTGTTTATTTACAGATAATGTCTTCAATTTTATAAACTTTTTTTTTTTTAAATAGAAAAATTACAGTAGAAATTTAGAGTAAATTAACCATAAAAATAGGATTTTTTTTTACAGTGTATATATATATATATATATATATATATATATATATATATATATATATATATATAGTAGAAATTTAGAGTAAATTAACCATAAAAATTGGATTTTTTTTTACAGTGTATATATATATGTATATATATATATATATATATATATACATATATATATATATATATATATATATATATATATATATATATATATATATATATATATATATATATATATATATATATATACACTGTAAAAAAAATCCCATTTTTATGGTTAATTTACTCTAAATTTCTACTGTAATTTTTCCATTAAAAAAAAAAAAAAGTTTATAAAATTGAAGACATTATCTGTAAATAAACAATACCCCTGTTATTTTAAGTAATATGCCAGTAATGACAAACTATGTATATTTCTATTTCTTTTACAGAAAAAATACCAAATTAATTATACATATCCTTTTCTGTTTTCTTCAATTACTTTCAAATTCATGTAAAATGACAGTAATGATCTTTCATGAAATATGTAGCTTGTTATATAAAAGTCTATGTCCATACTACCAATCTGCAGAATAAAGGTATTTTTCTGCAGAACTGTTTGCATCGGTAACTTTATTAAAGGTGGTTGATCTAAATAATTTAGTAAACATCTGTAAAATTACGATATTTTTTTCCAATTCCCCGGCATGACGGCGCGTCGTCACGTCGTGAAATTGCTGGTTTTACGAGCAGAAGAGCATGTTCGGCAGCGCGCACACACAGAGTACTTACAAGCAGACACTGTGTGTAGACAGAAAAGGGAGAACGGACGCATTTTGGTGTAAAAAGTCAAGATAAAGGTGAAGTTATAACACTGAAACACCCTCAGGAAGGGGTGCTTTAAGACATGGCTAGCTAGCTAGCAGCTAACATCCATCCACAGTGTTTTAGCTACTTCTAAATCACTAATCCTCGCCTCCATGATGACTAATAAAGTAAGTTTCTTACATGTACATTATCACTGGAGGACGAGGAATAGCTAAACATGCTTCACTACACACCATAGCTCAAACAAACACCATGGGTGGATCTACACCTGACATCCACTGTAATCATACCAAGTACAGGAGAGTATCTAGTCGATACTAACATGGTTACGTCGGTATGTTTTATCGTCACAAAATCTTTTTTCAAAAATTCCTATTATGTTTATAAAGTCAGTAAATACGTCCTTGGACACATGAGGACTTTGAATATGACCAATGTATGATCCTTTAACTACTTGGTATCCGATCCATACCTAAATGTGTGGTATCATCCAAAACTAATGTAAAGTATCAAAGAAGAGAAGAATAAGTGATTATTACATTTTAACAGAAATGTAGATAGAACATGTTGAAACAGAAAATAAGCAGTAAATGAACAAGTGGATTAATAATTCATTTATACAGTTTGTCCCTCATAATGTGTACAAAATAATAAGTGTGTAAATGACACAATATGTTACTGCAGACGTCAGCAGACTAATTAGGAGTTTTTGTTTGTTTACTTATACTAAAGGACACGTTGTCTAGTATGTTCATTATTTTATTTAAGGACTAAATGACAATAATAAACATATGTTTCATGTACCTTATTTAAAAAAAAAATAAAGCCAATAATGCCATTTTTTGTGGTCCCCTTTATTAAGAAAGGTATCGAAAGGTATTATTTTGGTACCGGGACCACCCTACTCCCAATAGAAAACACAAGTTAATAATTTGGCTGTAATGAACATTTTTGAACATATTAACAGCACACCTGCAGGACTCTGGCCTCCAGCTCCTCTCAACAGATCTTCCTTCCAAATTCCCCAGAAGCGCATCCAGCCGCCATGGCGTCTCCTGTGAAGAAGGAGTCAACCGCAAAAAAAGAAGTATTAATTATAAAGTGGTTTAATGCTGCGAGTACACGAGCAAACACGCTGCCCTGATATGCTGCAGGTGAGATCCACGCAACCACCAAAGAACATGTCGATGCCACTTTTTCAAGAGATCAACAGATTTTTGTCTTTGCCTCCAGGATATTTCAAGCGTAATTATCCTTCTCTTATCTTATTCAATATTGTATGGCACTTATTTAAGAGCAACCAGGCTCTTGTGTAAGACACATTCACAACAACAGAAACACCCCAAGCCACACAGTTGTTGGGTCTTTCTTTAACAATGTTTAGGGCCTGTCATTGGAAGTCATTTTGTGTGCTAAACAACTGAAAAAGGCACAACCAGAGGAGTGAAATATTAATAATAATAATAATAATAATAGATTTTATTTGTAAAAAGCACTTTATATTCAGTAAACAATCTCAAAGTGCTACAGTGTATTAAAACAAATTATAAAATAAAAAGATAATAAAAAAATAAATATAAATAAAAACTAGAATAGCCAAATAGCTATAACTAGTATGCATATATCTAAAAAAGGCTTTTTATTTTTTATTTTTAAAAAGAAGGGTTTTTAAGCCTTTTTTAAAAAAGCATCCACAGTCTGTGGTGCCCTCAGGTGGTCAGGGGGAGCGTTCCAAATAAATAAGGATATTTTGATACTTAAGGAGAGAAAGTGCACACAAACAGGAAGAAGAATTGTCAAACTGCATAATCAAGCAAACAACTGCCAGCACAAAGCCAAACATAAAGTAAAATGCAAATGAAAATCCGATGAAAAATGAAGAAAACCAGGGCGTTGTAGCTAAATGTAGAAATGTAGCTAAAAAGACAGGACAATAAGTATGAATAATAATAATAATAATAATAATAATAATAGATTTTATTTGTAAAAAGCACTTTATATTCAGTAAGCAATCTCAAAGTGCTACAGTGTATAAAAACAAACTATAAAATAAATAAAAAGACAATAAAGAAATAAATAAAAATAAAAACTAGAATAGCCAAATAGCTATAACTAGTATGCATATATCTAAAAAAAGGCTTTTTTTTTTTTTTTTTTTTTTTAAAATAAGGGTTTTTAAGCCTTTTTTTAAAAGCATCCACAGTCTGTGGTGCCCTCAGGTGGTCAGGGGGAGCGTTCTAAATAAATAAGGATATTTTGATACTTAAGGAGAGAAAGTGCACACAAACAGGAAGAAGAATTGTCAAACTGCATAATCAAGCAAACAACTGCCAGCACAAAGCCAAACATAAAGTAAAATGCAAATGAAAATCCGATGAAAAATGAAGAAAACCAGGGCGTTGTAGCTAAATGTAGAAATGTAGCTAAAAAGACAGGACAATAAGTATGAATAATAATAATAATAATAATAATAATAATAGATTTTATTTGTAAAAAGCACTTTATATTCAGTAAGCAATCTCAAAGTGCTACAGTGTATAAAAACAAACTATAAAATAAATAAAAAGACAATAAAGAAATAAATAAAAATAAAAACTAGAATAGCCAAATAGCTATAACTAGTATGCATATATCTAAAAAAAGGCTTTTTTTTTTTTTTTTTTTTTTTAAAATAAGGGTTTTTAAGCCTTTTTTTAAAAGCATCCACAGTCTGTGGTGCCCTCAGGTGGTCAGGGGGAGCGTTCTAAATAAATAAGGATATTTTGATACTTAAGGAGAGAAAGTGCACACAAACAGGAAGAAGAATTGTCAAACTGCATAATCAAGCAAACAACTGCCAGCACAAAGCCAAACATAAAGTAAAATGCAAATGAAAATCCGATGAAAAATGAAGAAAACCAGGGTGTTGTAGCTAAATGTAGAAATGTAGCTAAAAAGACAGGACAATAAGTATGAATAATAATAATAATAATAATAATAATAATAATATATTTTATTTGTAAAAAGCACTTTATATTCAGTAAACAATCTCAAAGTGCTACAGTGTATTAAAACAAACTATAAAATATAGTAAAAATTTATTTAGTTTAAAAAAAAATAAATTAATAAATATATTTATTTTTAGGTAAGATAAACAAATTAATACAATTTATCTCTAGTCTGGATGATTTAGTTCTTGTCACCCTGTTGTCCTCCCGTCTCTTCCCCGAGGATGGCGCCATGAGCTGGGCAAACGCCTGGAGATGCCCTACGTCAACAACACGGTCGTACTCTACTTCACCCTCAGCAGCCTGACCAGCAACGTGTGCGCCAACACGGACGCCGAGAAGATCTTCTCCGTCTGCACCATGAGCATCGGCGGTATGGAATAACGCGATTGGGCAGGCACGCTGTTTATATCGTGGGAAAGCGGACGTGAAAACAGGCTGTCCTCACTCAGGTCCGCATGGAGCTGGAGGGGGCTGAAAATCGGGAGATTTTCGGGAGAATATTTTTTCGGGAGAGGCGCTGAATTTTGGGAGTCTCCCGGAAAATTGGGGAGGGTTGGCAAGTATGGCCATAGCATCTATGCTAGTTGTTTACTTTAACTCCAAGTGCCATCAGCCTGGTTTTACGTTTTTTGTACCTTTTTGAGAGAAGATAATTAAATATGTTCTTACCTTCACGACTTGTCCGGAATAGTCCGATTGCATCCCGGGAGAACAAACCTCGTAGTAAGTTGCGAAAACCGCCCCGCTATGACTATTTAAAGTCATTTAAAGTTAGTTTTGAAGGTGATAGATGTGAGTGAGATGAGGTTTATGTTTGTAATAGTGAGAGTCCAGTCCATAGTGGATCTAACATAATAGTGAGAGTCCAGTCCATAGTGGATCTAACATAATAGTGAGAGTCCAGTCCATAGTGGATCTAACATAATAGTGAGAGTCCAGTCCATAGTGGATCTAACATAATAGTGAGAGTCCAGTCCATAGTGGATCTAACATAATAGTGAGAGTCCAGTCCATAGTGGATCTAACATAATAGTGAGAGTCCAGTCCATAGTGGATCTAACATAATAGTGTGAGAGTCCAGTCCATAGTGGATCTAACATAATAGTGAGAGTCCAGTCCATAGTGGATCTAACATAATAGTGAGAGTCCAGTCCATAGTGGATCTAACATAATAGTGAGAGTCCAGTCCATAGTGGATCTAACATAATAGTGTGAGAGTTCAGTCCATAGTGGATCTAACATAATAGTGTGAGAGTCCAGTCCATAGTGGATCTAACATAATAGTGTGAGAGTCCAGTCCATAGTGGATCTAACATAATAGTGTGAGAGTCCAGTCCATAGTGGATCTAACATAATAGTGTGAGAGTTCAGTCCATAGTGGATCTAACATAATAGTGTGAGAGTCCAGTCCATAGTGGATCTAACATAATAGTGAGAGTCCAGTCCATAGTGGATCTAACATAATAGTGAGAGTCCAGTCCATAGTGGATCTAACATAATAGTGTGAGAGTCCAGTCCATAGTGGATCTAACATAATAGTGTGAGAGTCCAGTCCATAGTGGATCTAACATAATAGTGAGAGTCCAGTCCATAGTGGATCTAACATAATAGTGTGAGAGTCCAGTCCATAGTGGATCTAACATAATAGTGTGAGAGTCCAGTCCATAGTGGATCTAACATAATAGTGTGAGAGTCCAGTCCATAGTGGATCTAACATAATAGTGTGAGTCCAGTCCATAGTGGATCTAACATAATAGTGTGAGAGTCCAGTCCATAGTGGATCTAACATAATAGTGTGAGAGTCCAGTCCATAGTGGATCTAACATAATAGTGTGAGAGTCCAGTCCATAGTGGATCTAACATAATAGTGTGAGTCCAGTCCATAGTGGATCTAACATAATAGTGTGAGAGTTCAGTCCATAGTGGATCTAACATAATAGTGTGAGAGTTCAGTCCATAGTGGATCCAACATAATAGTGAGAGTCCAGTCCATAGTGGATCTAACATAATAGTGTGAGAGTCCAGTCCATAGTGGATCTAACATAATAGTGTGAGAGTTCAGTCCATAGTGGATCTAACATAATAGTGAGAGTCCAGTCCATAGTGGATCTAACATAATAGTGTGAGAGTCCAGTCCATAGTGGATCTAACATAATAGTGAGAGTCCAGTCCATAGTGGATCTAACATAATAGTGTGAGAGTCCAGTCCATAGTGGATCTAACATAATAGTGTGAGAGTCCAGTCCATAGTGGATCTAACATAATAGTGAGAGTCCAGTCCATAGTGGATCTAACATAATAGTGTGAGAGTCCAGTCCATAGTGGATCTAACATAATAGTGAGAGTTCAGTCCATAGTGGATCTAACATAATAGTGTGAGAGTCCAGTCCATAGTGGATCTAACATAATAGTGAGAATCCACTAACATAATAGTGAGAATCCAGTCCATAGTGGATCTAACATAATAGTGTGAGAGTCCAGTCCATAGTGGATCTAACATAATAGTGAGAGTTCAGTCCATAGTGGATCCAACATAATAGTGTGAGAGTCCAGTCCATAGTGGATCTAACATAATAGTGTGAGAGTCCAGTCCATAGTGGATCTAACATAATAGTGAGAGTCCAGTCCATAGTGGATCTAACATAATAGTGTGAGAGTCCAGTCCATAGTGGATCTAACATAATAGTGTGAGAGTCCAGTCCATAGTGGATCTAACATAATAGTGTGAGAGTCCAGTCCATAGTGGATCTAACATAATAGTGTGTGAGTCCAGTCCATAGTGGATCTAACATAATAGTGTGAGAGTCCAGTCCATAGTGGATCTAACATAATAGTGAGAGTCCAGTCCATAGTGGATCTAACATAATAGTGAGAGTCCAGTCCATAGTGGATCTAACATAATAGTGAGAGTCCAGTCCATAGTGGATCTAACATAATAGTGAGAGTCCAGTCCATAGTGGATCTAACATAATAGTGAGAGTCCAGTCCATAGTGGATCTAACATAATAGTGTGAGAGTCCAGTCCATAGTGGATCTAACATAATAGTGAGAGTTCAGTCCATAGTGGATCTAACATAATAGTGAGAGTCCAGTCCATAGTGGATCTAACATAATAGTGTGAGAGTCCAGTCCATAGTGGATCTAACATAATAGTGAGAATCCAGTCCATAGTGGATCCAACATAATAGTGAGAGTCCAGTCCATAGTGGATCTAACATAATAGTGTGAGAGTCCAGTCCATAGTGGATCTAACATAATAGTGAGAGTTCAGTCCATAGTGGATCTAACATAATAGTGAGAGTCCAGTCCATAGTGGATCTAACATAATAGTGTGAGAGTCCAGTCCATAGTGGATCTAACATAATAGTGAGAATCCAGTCCATAGTGGATCTAACATAATAGTGAGAGTCCAGTCCATAGTGGATCTAACATAATAGTGAGAATCCAGTCCATAGTGGATCTAACATAATAGTGTGAGAGTCCAGTCCATAGTGGATCTAACATAATAGTGAGAATCCAGTCCATAGTGGATCTAACATAATAGTGAGAGTCCAGTCCATAGTGGATCTAACATAATAGTGTGAGAGTCCAGTCCATAGTGGATCTAACATAATAGTGTGAGAGTCCAGTCCATAGTGGATCTAACATAATAGTGTGAGAGTCCAGTCCATAGTGGATCTAACATAATAGTGTGAGAGTCCAGTCCATAGTGGATCTAACATAATAGTGTGAGAGTCCAGTCCATAGTGGATCTAACATAATAGTGTGTGAGTCCAGTCCATAGTGGATCTAACATAATAGTGTGAGAGTCCAGTCCATAGTGGATCTAACATAATAGTGTGAGAGTCCAGTCCATAGTGGATCTAACATAATAGTGAGAGTCCAGTCCATAGTGGATCTAACATAATAGTGAGAGTCCAGTCCATAGTGGATCTAACATAATAGTGAGAGTCCAGTCCATAGTGGATCTAACATAATAGTGAGAGTCCAGTCCATAGTGGATCTAACATAATAGTGAGAGTCCAGTCCATAGTGGATCTAACATAATAGTGTGAGAGTCCAGTCCATAGTGGATCTAACATAATAGTGTGAGAGTCCAGTCCATAGTGGATCTAACATAATAGTGAGAATCCAGTCCATAGTGGATCCAACATAATAGTGAGAGTCCAGTCCATAGTGGATCTAACATAATAGTGTGAGAGTCCAGTCCATAGTGGATCTAACATAATAGTGTGAGAGTCCAGTCCATAGTGGATCTAACATAATAGTGTGTGAGTCCAGTCCATAGTGGATCTAACATAATAGTGTGAGAGTCCAGTCCATAGTGGATCTAACATAATAGTGTGAGAGTCCAGTCCATAGTGGATCTAACATAATAGTGTGAGAGTCCAGTCCATAGTGGATCTAACATAATAGTGTGAGAGTCCAGTCCATAGTGGATTTAACATAATAGTGAGAGTGCAGTCCATAGTGGATCTAACATAATAGTGAGAGTGCAGTCCATAGTGGATCTAACATAATAGTGAGAGTCCAGTCCATAGTGGATCTAACATAATAGTGAGAGTGCAGTCCATAGTGGATCTAACATAATAGTGAGAGTGCAGTCCATAGTGAGACCAGCAGGAGATCATCTTGAGTGGAGACAGGTCAGCAGCACAGAGACTTCACCAACTGATGCACACATGAGTGGTCCACCCTGGGTCCCGACTTTGGACAGCTACTGTGGTCACTGAATCTGTGCCCTCCTCTCCACGAAGGAGAAGGGGGCAGAGCAGAATTCAGTCCTAAAATAATTTCTTTCTAAATGGTTGTAATGTTTCTTTTGCCACAAAGTTTCTGCATTGTTCATATTCTCGATAATAATAAGTACAGAATGGCCGAGTATTTTTAAACTGCTTCAAGAGGCCTTTTTTTTTTAAGAGGTTTGGGGAAATCCCTTAAAGTGGTGACTGAAATACATCCATTGGCAGGAAACCCCGACCACATTTCTGTTTGAAACAGTAATCTGAAGACATGAAATCATCACAATCTAAAAGTCAGCAGTTCTAACACTGACTGAGGATTGTTGCTTCAGAGACAAATGAAGCGGTCGCTTCGCTTTGCGGGGTTACGTTTTTTTTTTTAACGTTTAAAAAACAGATTGCTTTAGAATCCGACTGCTTTTTGCCCGTTTCAGAGTTTGGAGGAAACACAGACTGTCCCAGGGTGACCTTTGTGAAGCCCACTTGACCACTGACTCATCTCATTTGGCACTAACTCCCAATTCCAAGGAAACAAGAATGAGACAGAAAACTTGTTGACACGACCACTTTTTGTTGTCTCCACCCCAGCTGGGCCACAGAACTTGCATCAAGGAGGACTGAATGGTTGAGCTTCAAAGTCCGTTCGTCACGCCACACCCATCCTGATGACGGCCAGGACCACTGAGTCCAAAGCACCTCTAGGAAGGATATTGTGGAGCAGACCTGGGAAAATGAAGGTCCGGGGCCACATGTGGCCCTTTAACCTTTCCAATCTGGCCCAATGGACATTCCCAAAAAATGTTTTTAGATGTTTAAGATGTAAAGTGTAGCTGCCATTATGATGTGCACTCATCTTTTATCAACTATACTAACTATTTACATGCTTGGAATCTGCATGTTATACTAGTTACTATGCTCATATAATTAGTTACTATGCTCATCTAATTAGTTACTATGCTCATCTAATGAGTTACTATGCTCATCTAATTAGTTACTATGCTCATCTAATTAGTTACTATGCTCATCTAATTAGTTACTATGGTCATTTAGATAGTTACTATGGTAATATAATTAGTTACTATGGTCATTTAGATAGTTACTATGGTCTTCTAATGAGTTACTGTGGTCATCTAATGAGTCACTATGGTCATCTAGTGAGTTACTATGGTCATCTAATTAGTTACTATGCTCATCTAATTAGTTACTATGCTCATTTAATTAGTTACTATGCTCATCTAATTAGTTACTGTGGTCATTTAGATAGTTACTATGGTCTTCTAATGAGTTACTATGGTCATCAAATTAGTTACTATGGTCATCTAAATAGTTACTATGGTCTTCTAATGAGTTAGTATGGTCTTCTAATTAGTTACTATGCTCATCTAATGAGTTACTATGGTCATCAAATTAGTTACTATGGTCATCTAAATAGTTACTATGGTCTTCTAATGAGTTAGTATGGTCTTCTAATTAGTTACTATGGTCATCTAATTAGTTACTATGCTCATCTAGTGAGTTACTATGGTCATCAAATTAGTTACTATGGTCATCTAATTAGTTACTATGCTCATCTAATTAGTTACTATGCTCATTTAATTAGTTACTATGGTCATCTAATTAGTTACTGTGGTCATTTAGATAGTTACTATGGTCTTCTAATGAGTTACTATGGTCATCAAATTAGTTACTATGGTCATCTAATTAGTTACTATGGTCTTCTAATTAGTTACTATGGTCATCAAATTAGTCACTATGCTCAACTAATTAGTTACATAGCTCATCTAATTAGTTACTATGGTCATTTAATTAGTTACTATGCTCATTTAGATAGTTACTATGCTCATCTAATTAGTTACTATGGTCATTTAGATAGTTACTATGCTCATCTAATTAGTTACTATGGTCATTTAGATAGTTACTATGGTCTTCTAATGAGTTACTATGGTCATCTAATTAGTCACTATGGTCATCTAATTAGTCACTATGGTCATCTAATGAGTTACTATGGCCTACTAATTTGTTACCATGGTAATCTAACTAGTTACCATGGTCATCTAATGAGTTACTATGGTCATCTAATTAGTTACTATGGTCATCTAATGAGTCACTATGGTCATGTAATTAGTTACAATGGTCATTTAGATAGTTACTATGGTCATCTAATTAGTCACTATGGTCGTCTAATTAGTTACTATGCTCATCTAATTAGTTACTATGGTCATCTAATTAGTTACTATGGTCATTTAGATAGTTACTATGGTCATTTAATTAGTCACTATGGTCATCTAATTAGTTACTATGCTTATCTAATTAGTTACTATGGTCATCTAATTAGTTACTATGGTCATTTAGATAGTTACTATGCTCATGTAATTAGTCACTATGGTCATCTAATTAGTTACTATGGTCATCTAATTAGTCACTATGGTCATTTAATTAGTTACTATGGTCATCTAATTAGTTACTATGGTCATCTAATTAGTCACTATGGTCATTTAATTAGTTACTATGGTCATCTAATTAGTCACTATGGTCATCTAATTAGTAATTGACTGACTTTATGTGATTTTCTCCAAGTGAATCAGTGACGCAAGATGATAATAGTACTAGTAAAAGTGAAGAAGAAGTTTAAATTAGGGCTGTCAAAAATAACGAGTTAACTCATGTGATTAATTACAAAAACACAACTCTTTTATTCTCGGACATTCCCACAGTAAATGAACAAGAGCTCCTCCACGTGCTATAAACTGCAGCAATTATAAACAGCTGAGAAGATGTCAAACACTAATTATTCAACATCTTAAATTGACTCGGCTTATTTTTAACGCGTCTATTGTCGGCATTTTTACAAATATCATGACTTTGATGATGAAGGTGAGAAACACTCCAGCAAACCACTCTTTGCCAACTAGCCTTCAACAAAGGTAAATGTGCTATCAAATGACCATTTGTCCATTTCATGCTTCACTATGTTGCATTGTTTTCTGAAGTGTCACAAGATGGCGCTAACTGTTTTAATGACATTCACACTTTACTTCAATCAATAACGGAGCAGCATCTCCTCATCCGTGGCTCACTAGTGCAACAACAACAACACCCGGAATGTGTCCCGTGAAAAAACGGTCCGACCAGAACTACATTTTCTTGGGTGAATAATGCAAACTCACTACACCGGTATGTTTTAGTGCTTTCATGGCGTTTTGGATATTTCGGGGTGTCTGGAACAGATGAATTGGATTTACATTGATTGTTTTGGGGGAAATTATTTCTTACCATTGTAGCTGAGATAGGCTCCGGTGGCCCCCCCGTGACCCCAAAGGGAATAAGCGGTAGAAAATGGATGGATGGATGGGTTTGGTTTTCAACGGACCCTTTGAAATGGATTCAAGAAAAAAAAAAGCCAACAAATCAAACCAAAAACGTGGGTGAGTACTAGCGAGCGTCAACTGTGTGTCGTAAAGTGGGTGAGTGGCCGTGTCAGCAACCTGAGGGTTCCTGGTTCAATCCCCACCTTCTACCAACCTCGTCCTTGAGCGAGATGCTTCACCCTTGCTCCTGATGGGTGCTGGTTAGCGCCTTGCATGGCAATCAGTGTGTGAACGTGTGTGTGAATGGGTGAATGTGGAAATAGTGTCAAAGCACTTTGAGTGCCTTGAAGGTAGAAAAGTATAACAAGTATAACCCATTTACCTTTTAGTCGATAATGACAGCATTATTAGAAGGTGTAATTCCACACTAAAGAGACAGTAAGACCTCCACTCGGGACAGGAAGTTGCCAGCCTTCTCCGAGATGACCTCACCTTCCTTTCTGCGACGTGCACTCCCGGCGACCCCCTCCCGCCCTCCCCCGACCTTCCTTCCGACGGGGTATGGCACAAACACAGCGCTGTGCCAGCTGGCGCGGGAGGCGATAGCCTTCTTGGAGAAAAAAGAAAAATCACACTTAAGTTCTATCTAAAAACAATATGGCCTTGCTGGCACGGGGACTGGAATGCTGAAGCCTTTAGCAGACACAACACAGTCACAAATTCATATATCAATATTTCCTCCATGAGGCCGCGCTCGAGTACCCCCCTCTTATTTCCCAGCCTCCGCCCAGCCAGAACAAATTGTGGCAGTCATTTTCCTCTCACGGAGTTTTATGAGGCGTAATGTGAAGCACCTGTAGCCACAAGAGGGGCCACAAAGGACGGGCACACACACACACACACACACACAGACACACACACGCACGAGAAAAGCGCAGAATTTTGGCGGTATTATAAAAAAAAGTCGTCATTTACTCGACGCAAGTGAAAATTTCACAAGAAAAAACTGAACATTTGTGCGATATTATGATAAAACTTGGAATCTTACTCAATAACAGTCGCAATTTTACAAGAAAAGCTTAAAATGTTGGCAATTTTAGGAAAAGAGTCGTAATTTTACTCAACAAAAGTCAAATTTTTATAAGAAAACTTAAACATGTTGGCAATATTATAATAAAAGTCGTCATTTTACACGTCGCAAGTGAAAATTTCACAAGAAAAACTGAACATTTGTGCAATATTATGATAAAAGTTGGAATCTTACTCAATAACAGTCGCAATTTTACAAGAAAAGCTTAAAATGTTGGCAATTTTAAGAAAAGAGTCGTAATTTTACCCGACAAAAGTTACAATTTTAAAAGAAAACTTAAACATGTTGGCAATATTATAATAAAAAGTCGTCATTTTACTCGACACAAGTGAAAATGTTACAAAATTAACTGAACATTTGTGCGATATTATGATAAAAGTTGGAATCTGACTCAATAACAGTCGCAATTTTACAAGAAAAGCTTAAAATGTTGGCAATTTTACGAAAACAGTCGTAATTTTACCCAACAAAAGTTACAATTTTAAAAGAAAACTTAAACATGTTGGCAATATTATAATAAAAAGTCATCATTTTACTCGACGCAAGTGAAAATTTCACAAGAAAAACTGAACATTTGTGCGATATTATGATAAAAGTTGGAATCTTACTCAATAACAGTCGCAATTTTACAAGAAAAGCTTAACATTTTGGAAATTTTAGGAAAAGAGTCGTAATTTTACTCAACAAAAGTCTCAATTTTATAAAAAAACTTAAACATTTTGGCAATGTTATAATAAAAGTTGTCATTTTGGTTGACGCAAGTGAAAATGTTACAAGAAAAACTGAACATTTGTGCGATATTATGGTAAAAGTTGGAATCGTACTCAATAACAGTAGCAGTTTTACAAGAAAAGCTTAAAATGTTGGCAATTTTACGAAAAGTCGTAATTTTACCCGACAAAAGTTACAATTTAATGAGAAAACGTAAACATGTTGGCAATATTATAATAAAAGTCGTAATTTTACTCGACGCAAGTGAAAATTTTACAAGAAAAACTGAACATTTGTGCGATATTATGATAAAAGTTGGAATCGTACTCAATAACAGTCGCAATTTTACAAGAAAAGCTTAAAATGTTGGCAATTTTAGGAAAAGAGTCATAATTTTACCAGACAAAAGTCACAATTTTATAAGAAAACTTAAACATTTTGGCAATATTATAATAAAAGTCGTCCTTTTACTTGAAGCAAGTGATTATGTTACATGAAAAACTGAACATTTGTGCGATATTATGATAAAAGTTGGAATCTTACTCAATAACAGCCGCATAATCTTAATCTTTAATTTTACAAGAAAAGCTTAAAATTTTGGCAATTTTATGAAAAGAGTCGTAATTTTACCCGACAAAAGTCACAATATTATAAGAAAACTTAAAAATGTTGGCAATATTATAATAATAATCGCAATTTTCCTTAACAAAAGTCATCATTTTACTCAAAACAATGTCACTGTTTTACAAGAACAACAAAAAAATTAGCAATATTGTGATAACAGTCAGAATAGTTTATGACAAATGTCACCATTTTGTGTTAAAAAGTAATAATTTTACAAAAAAGGTAATAATTTTACGAGAAAATATTGCAATATTACAGAAACAGAAAGAATATGAAAAATTGTTCCCAATTTTATAAAAAAAAACTTGACACATTGTGAGAAAAAGTCTGCTTTTAGTTCATTTAAATGTATTTAATTTTTTTTTGGAATTGGTTTTTAATCTTCATTATTTAGTTCAAATTATTACAGTATGTGTCTATATATATATTTATCTAATCTTTTTAAATAATTTTGGCCAAAGGGAACATTTCTTACACACCACTTGTTATTTCATATGTTGATAAAAGTTGGAATCTTACTCAGTAACAGTCGCAATTTTACAAGAAAAGCTTAAAATGTTGGCAATTTTAGGAAAAGAGTCGTAATTTTACTCAACAAAAGTCACATTTTTATAAGAAAATTTAAACATTGTGGCAATATTATAATAAAAGTCGTCATTAAACTCGACGCAAGTGAAAATTTCACAAGAAAAACTGAACATTTGTGCGATATTATGATAAAAGTTGGAATCTTACTCAATAACAGTCACAATTTTACATGAAAAGCTTCAAATTTTGGCAATTTTATGAAAAGAGTCGTAATTTTACTCAACAAAAGTCACAATTTTATAAGAAAACTTAAACATTTTGGCAATATTATAATAAAAAGTTGTCATTTTACTCAACGCAAGTGAAATTTCACAAGAAAAACTGAACATTTGTGAGATATTATGATAAAAGTTGGAATCTTACTCAATAACAGTCACAATTTTACAAGAAAAGCTTAAAACGTTGGCAATTTTACGAAAAGAGTCGTAATTTTACCCGACAAAAGTCATAATTTTATAAGAAAACGTAAACATTTTGGCAATATTATAATAAAAGTCGTCATTTTACTCGACGCAAGTGAAAATTTCACAAGAAAAACTGAACATTTGTGCGATATTATGATAAAAGTTGGAATCTTACTCAATAACAGTCGCAATTTTACAAGAAAAGCTTAAAAAGTTGGCAATTTTACGAAAAGAGTCGTAATTTTACCCGACAAAAGTTAAAATTTTATGAGAAAACTTAAACATGTTGGCAATATTATAATAAAAGTCGTCATTTTACTCAACGCAAGTTAAAATGTTACAAGAAAAACTGAACATTTGTGCGATATTATGATAAAAGTTGGAATCTTACTCAATAACAATCACAATTTTACTAGAAAAGCTTCAAATTTTGGAAATTTTATGAAAAGAGTCGTAATTTTACCTGACAAATGTCACAATTTTATAAGAAAACTTAAAAATGTTGGCAATATTATAATAATAATCAGAATTTTCCTTGGCAAAATGATGACAAAAGTCATAATTTTATTTTTTTTAAAATCACTTTTTTACAAGAACAACAAAAAATTGGCAATATTGCGATAAAATGTCACCATTTTGCGTTAAAAAGTAATAATTTTACAAAAAAGTCCTAATTTTATGAAAAAATATTACAAAAACAGAAAGAATGAGAAATTGTTCCCAATTTTATAAGAAAAAAGTCGACACATTATGAGAAAAAGACTGCTTTTAGTTAATTTTTTATTTTTTTTTGTAATTGGATTTTAATCTTCATTATTTACTTCAAGTTATTACAGTATGTCTCTTTATACATATTTATTTATTTTTTAAATCAATTTTGGCCAAAGGGGACATTTCTTACAAACCACTTGTTATTTCATATGTTTTCCTTCTTCATGTCTCAAGAAGGGTAGAAATACAGGAACAGGAACACACACACACACACACACACACACACACACACACACACACACACACACACACACACACACACACACACACACACACACACACACACACACACACACACACACACACACACGAGAAAAGCGCAGAATTTTGGCAGTATTATAAAAAAAAGTCGTCATTTACTCGACGCAAGTGAAAATTTTACAAGAAAAACTGAACATTTGTGCGATATTATGATAAAAGTTGCAATCTTACTCAATAACAGTCGCAATTTTACAAGAAAAAGCTTAACATTTTGGCAATTTTATAGAAAGAGTCGTAAGTCACAATTTTATAAGAAAACTTAAAACATTTTGGCATAATCATAATAATAATCGGAATTTTCCTTGGCAAAATGATGACAAAAGTCATCATTTTATTTTTTTAAAAATCACTTTTTTACAAGAACAACAAAAAATTGGCAATATTGCGATAAAATGTCACCATTTTGCGTTAAAAAGTAATAATTTTACAAAAAAAGTCCTAATTTTATGAAAAAATATTACAAAAACAGAAAGAATGAGAAATTGTTCCCAATTTTATAAGAAAAAAGTCGACACATTATGAGAAAAAGACTGCTTTTAGTTAATTTTTTTTTTTTTTTTGTAATTGGATTGGATGGGGGGGGGTTGTATTTAAAAAAAAAAAAAAAAAAAAAAATTTTTTAACCCTAACCCTAACCCTAACCCTAACCCTAACCTTTCTTTATGAAAAAAAAAAAAAAAGTTTTATTTTTTTTTTCATAAAGAAATACAATCATGTGGGCTTACGGACTGTATACCTGCAGACTGTATTGATCTATATTGATATATAAGGTATATATTGTGTTTTTTATGTTGATTTAATTAAAACAAACAAACAAAAAAAAAATTATTGTGCGGCCCGGTACCAATCGGTCCGCAGCCCGGTACCGGGCTTGCGGTCCGGTGTTTGGGGACCACTGAATTAGAAGACCATAGTAACTAATTAGATGACCATAGTAACTAATTAAATGACCATAGTAACTAATTAGATGACCATAGTAACTAAATAGATGATCATAGTGACTAATTAGATGACTATAGTAACTAGTACAAACCCTGTTTCCATATGAGTTGGGAAATGGTGTTACATGTAAATATAAACGGAATACAATGATTTGCAAATCATTTTCAAGCCATATTCAGTTGAATATGCTACAAAGACAACATATTCATGTTCAAACTCATAAACTTTATTTTTTTTGCAAATAATAATTAACTTAGAATTTCATGGCTGCAACACGTGCCAAAGTAGTTGGGAAAGGGCATGTTCACCACTGTGTTACATGGCCTTTCCTTTTAACAACACTCAGTAAAGGTTTGGGAACTGAGGAGACACATTTTTGAAGTGGAATTCTTTCCCATTCTTGCTTGATGTACAGCTTAAGTTGTTCAACAGTCCGGGGGTCTCCCTTCTGCTATTTTAGGTGCCACACATTTTCAATGTCTGGACTACAGGCAGGCCAGTCTAGTACCCGCACTCTTTTACTATGAAGCCACGTTGATGTAACACGTGGCTTGGCATTGTCTTGCTGAAATAAGCAGGGGCGTCCATGGTAACGTTGCTATGTTGCTCCAAAAGCTGTATGTACCTTTCAACATTAATGGTGCCTTCACAGATGTGTAAGTTACCCATGTCTTGGCCACTAATACACCCCCATACCATCACACATGCTGGCTTTTACACTTTGCGCCTAGAACAATCCGGATGGTTCTTTTCCTCTTTGGTCCGGAGGACACGACGTCCACAGTTTCCAAAAACAATTTGAAATGTGGACTCGTCAGACCACAGAACACTTTTCCACTTTGTATCAGTCCATCTTAGATGAGCTCAGGCCCAGCGAAGCCGACGGCGTTTCTGGGTGTTGTTGATAAATGGTTTTCGCCTTGCGTAGGAGAGTTTTAACTTGCACCTACAGATGTAGCGACCAACTGTAAATACTGACAGTGGGTTTCTGAATATTATTGTTTGTATAGTTGAAGACTTCCGGTCATTATAAAACATGTAAATAGTTAGTATAGTTGAAGACTTCCGGTCATTATAAAACATGTAAATAGTTAGTATAGTTGAAGACTTCCGGTCATTATAAAACATGTAAAGACTTAGTATAGTTGAAGACTTCCGGTCATTATAAAACATGTAAATAGTTAGTATAGTTGAAGACTTCCGGTCATTATAAAACATGTAAATAGTTTGTATAGTTGAAGACTTCCGGTCATTATAAAACATGTAAATAGTTAGTATAGTTGAAGACTTGCGGTCATTATAAAACATGTAAATAGTTAGTATAGTTGAAGACTTCCGGTCATTATAAAACATGTAAATAGTTAGTATAGTTGAAGACTTCCGGTCATTAGAAAACATGTAAATAGTTTGTATAGTTGAAGACTTCCGGTCATTAGAAAACAGGTAAATAGTTTGTATAGTTGAAGACTTCCGGTCATTAGAAAACAGGTAAATAGTTAGTATAGTTGAAGACTTCCGGTCATTATAAAACATGTAAATAGTTTGTATAGTTGAACACTTCCGGTCATTATAAAACATGTAAATAGTTAGTATAGTTGAAGACTTCCGGTCATTATAAAACATGTAAATAGTTAGTATAGTTGAAGACTTCCGGTCATTATAAAACATGTAAATAGTTAGTATAGTTGAAGACTTCCGGTCATTAGAAAACATGTAAATAGTTTGTATAGTTGAAGACTTCCGGTCATTATAAAACATGTAAATAGTTTGTATAGTTGAAGACTTCCGGTCATTATAAAACATGTAAATAGTTAGTATAGTTGAAGACTTCCGGTCATTATAAAACATGTAAATAGTTTGTATAGTTGAAGACTTCCGGTCATTATAAAACATGTAAATAGTTAGTATAGTTGAAGACTTCCGGTCATTATAAAACATGTAAATAGTTAGTATAGTTGAAGACTTCCGGTCATTATAAAACATGTAAATAGTTTGTATAGTTGAAGACTTCCGGTCATTATAAAACATGTAAATAGTTTGTATAGTTGAAGACTTGCGGTCATTAGAAAACAGGTAAATAGTTAGTATAGTTGAAGACTTCCGGTCATTATAAAACATGTAAATAGTTTGTATAGTTGAAGACTTCCGGTCATTATAAAACATGTAAATAGTTAGTATAGTTGAAGACTTCCGGTCATTATAAAACATGTAAATAGTTAGTATAGTTGAAGACTTCCGGTCATTATAAAACATGTAAATAGTTAGTATAGTTGAAGACTTCCGGTCATTAGAAAACATGTAAATAGTTTGTATAGTTGAAGACTTCCGGTCATTATAAATCATGTAAATAGTTTGTATAGTTGAAGACTTCCGGTCATTATAAAACATGTAAATAGTTAGTATAGTTGAAGACTTCCGGTCATTATAAAACATGTAAATAGTTTGTATAGTTGAAGACTTCCGGTCATTATAAAACATGTAAATAGTTAGTATAGTTGAAGACTTCCGGTCATTATAAAACATCTAAATAGTTAGTATAGTTGAAGACTTCCGGTCATTATAAAACATGTAAATAGTTTGTATAGTTGAAGACTTCCGGTCATTATAAAACATGTAAATAGTTTGTATAGTTGAAGACTTGCGGTCATTATAAAACAGGTAAATAGTTAGTATAGTTGAAGACTTCCGGTCATTATAAAACATGTAAATAGTTAGTATAGTTGAAGACTTCCGGTCATTATAAAACATGTAAATAGTTAGTATAGTTGAAGACTTCCGGTCATTATAAAACATGTAAATAGTTTGTATAGTTGAAGACTTCCGGTCATTATAAAACATGTAAATAGTTAGTATAGTTGAAGACTTCCGGTCATTATAAAACATGTAAATAGTTAGTATAGTTGAAGACTTCCGGTCATTATAAAACATGTAAATAGTTTGTATAGTTGAAGACTTCCGGTCATTATAAAACATGTAAATAGTTTGTATAGTTGAAGACTTGCGGTCATTATAAAACAGGTAAATAGTTAGTATAGTTGAAGACTTCCGGTCATTATAAAACATGTAAATAGTTAGTATAGTTGAAGACCTCCGGTCATTATAAAACATGTAAATAGTTTGTATAGTTGAATACTTCCGGTCATTATAAAACATGTAAATAGTTAGTATAGTTGAAGACTTCCGGTCATTATAAAATATGTAAATAGTTAGTATAGTTGAAGACTTCCAGTCATTATAAAACATGTAAATAGTTAGTATAGTTGAAGACTTCCGGTCATTATAAAACATGTAAATAGTTAGTAGAGTTGAAGACTTCCGGTCATTATAAAACATGTAAATAGTTTGTATAGTTGAAGACTTCCGGTCATTATAAAACATGTAAATAGTTAGTATAGTTGAAGACTTCCGGTCATTATAAAACATGTAAATAGTTTGTATAGTTGAAGACTTCCGGTCATTATAAAACATGTAAATAGTTAGTATAGTTGAAGACTTCCGGTCATTATAAAACATGTAAATAGTTAGTATAGTTGAAGACTTCCAGTCATTATGAAACATGTAAGTAGTTTGTATAGTTGAAGACTTCCGGTCATTATAAAACATGTAAATAGTTAGTATAGTTGAAGACTTCCGGTCATTATAAAACATGTAAATAGTTAGTATAGTTGAAGACTTCCGGTCATTATAAAACATGTAAATAGTTAGTATAGTTGAAGACTTCCGGTCATTATAAAACATGTAAATAGTTAGTATAGTTGAAGACTTCCAGTCATTATAAAACATGAGTGCACATCATAATGGCAGCTACACTTTACATCTTAAACATCTAAATAAATGATTTGGGAATGTCCGGCGGTCCAGATTGAAAAGATTAACGGGCCACATGTGGCCCCCGGGCCTTCATTTGCCCAGGTCTGAATTAGAAGCACCGACTGAACCGGCTGTGTTTTTCCAGGATGTTCCACACCGGGATTAGACAAATTCCACTAATTGTCAGAAATCAAGTGGCGTCATAGCGTGTGCATCGTGAAAAACCGTGACGAGAACCAAATGAGAACCTTCTGAGGAACCTTGTGGCTTTTTTCCTTTGAGACGGAAGACTTTGCATATTTGGAATGACCAAGCAGCAGGTGCATGAATTGTCAATGACGTCATCCTTTGAGATGATTTGCCATACATGTGTTACAGATATCTGCACTCACTCATTCCCTTACTTATCAGCAGCTTGTTGATTGATTGGCACACATTTCAGGGCTGACATAAATGTTTCCTTCAAGATCTGGTGTGGCCAGCAGTCCAACTTCTAGATGGGCATTGGTATAACATTGAGGCACTATGAAGTATATGAAGGGAGAACAACACTTCAGATCCAATACAAGTGTCTACCTGACAAAGATACCATATTTACCGGGTTATAAGGCGCATTAAAGGCGTCATATTATGACATTTAAAAGACTTCCTTGTGGTCTACATAACATGTAGAGAGCCCAGAGGCCCCAAAAAAATGTCTGCGGGCTATAGAGCGTTTTCTATTGGGGCTCCAGTACTCTGGAATGTTCTAGCAGTAACAGTTAGAGATGCTAGCTCAGTAGAAGCATTTAAGTCCCATCTTAAAACTCATTTGTGTACTCTAGCCTTTAAATAGACCCCCCTTTTTAGACCAGTTGATCTGCCGTTTCTTTTCTGCTCTGCTCGGCACAGATTCGGTGACCACAGATGAGGCGATAGCTGTCCAAAGTCGGGACCCAGGGTGGACCACTCATCTGTGCATCAGTTGGGGGCGTCTCTGTGCTGCTGACCTGTCTCCACTCAAGATGATCTCCTGCTGGCCCCACTATGGACTGGACTCTCACTATTATGTTAGATCCACTATGGACTGGACTCTCACACTATTATGTTAGATCCACTATGGACTGGACTCTCACACTTTTATGTTAGATCCACTATGGACTGGACTCTCACACTATTATGCTAGATCCACTATGGACTGGACTCTCACACTATTATGTTAGATCCACTATGGACTGGACTCTCACACTATTATGTTAGATCCACTATGGACTGGACTCTCACTATTATGTTAGATCCAATATGGACTGGACTCTCTCACTATTATGTTAGATCCACTATGGACTGGACTCTCACACTATTATGTTAGATCCACTATGGACTGGACTCTCACACTATTATGTTAGATCCACTATGGATTGGACTCTCACTATTATGTTAGATCCACTATGGACTGGACTCTCACACTATTATGTTAGATCCACTATGGACTGGACTCTCTCACTATTATGTTAGATCCACTATGGACTGGATTCTCACACTATTATGTTAGATCCACTATGGACTGGACTCTCACACTATTATGTTAGATCCACTATGGACTGGACTCTCACTATTATGTTAGATCCACTATGGACTGGACTCTCACACTATTATGTTAGATCCACTATGGACTGGACTCTCACACTATTATGTTAGATCCACTATGGATTGGACTCTCACTATTATGTTAGATCCACTATGGACTGGACTCTCACACTATTATGTTAGATCCACTATGGACTGGACTCTCACACTATTATGTTAGATCCACTATGGATTGGACTCTCACTATTATGTTAGATCCACTATGGACTGGACTCTCACACTATTATGTTAGATCCACTATGGACTGGACTCTCACACTATTATGTTAGATCCACTATGGACTGGACTCTCACACTATTATGTTAGATCCACTATGGACTGGACTCTCACACTATTATGTTAGATCCACTATGGACTGGACTCTCACACTATTATGTTAGATCCACTATGGACTGGACTCTCACTATTATGTTAGATCCACTATGGACTGGACTCTCTCACTATTATGTTAGATCCACTATGGACTGGACTCTCATTATTAAGTTAGATCCACTATGGACTGGACTCTCACACTATTATGTTAGATCCACTATGGACTGGACTCTCACACTATTATGTTAGATCCACTATGGACTGGACTCTCACACTATTATGTTAGATCCACTATGGACTGGACTCTCACTATTAAGTTAGATCCACTATGGACTGGTTAGATCCACCCCTTTGCAACCCTAGTTGCAAATGAGTGCACTGTTTGCTTTGACAAAAGGTTGCAAATGAACGTGTAAGTTTCTAACCTGCACTTTTCAGGTCAGCTGTTTCCTATTAGTGACCGAGTGCCGACTCAGAGCCCGTTAACTCTGTCTGACTCACCAATTTTGGACGCAAACATCATGTTTTAAACGGCCCCTTTGGCTCACTCGCGATTGAACCCTGGCAACGAACTAACCTTTTGACCCACACGCCGCACCGCTCTCCCCCAAAATTGGCCGTGCCGACGTCGCGGCGTAAAATGATGGCACATGCTGGCATTATTTTTAGACGCGTGGTTTTGGGGACAACTTTAATTAGGGAAAGAGAAGTTGCGAGCAAAGTGAGCACCACCTCCTATTTCATTTAGCTAATTAAAGCCGGGCCTGTCACCACACTTGCACCGCAGATGGCAAAGGGCATGCTTTATTGCTCTGCTGCAAATTGCATGGATGCAGCTTTTTTTTTTTTCTCTCTGCAGAAAACTGCTCTCACATGGCACCCCACTAAATATACAGTACACTGAAATATGTTAATATCATATACGTAGCATTTAAAAAATAAGGAAAACTGTGTTGAACCCTCTTCCTTTTTACATCATCGGTATTCAACTTCCTTGTTTGTTTGTGTGCAGGATTGAACTATTTCCCATAAAACCTTGTGGCGCGGCCTGGGGTGGGTTCATGGAAACAACTTCTGAGATTTTTAGTGTGGTTCCTGAGAGCGGATATAGGATTTTTTTAAAAAACGCTTTGCTATAAAAACTGACGTTCACGGCTTCGTTCTGGCGCGGGGATGTCGAACATGCGGGCCCACAAAGCTGCTCACACAGCCAATAAGGTGGCCACTATGTTTGACAAATCAACTTAATGTGTATTATATTTATCCATGAGAGCATTTTTGTTGTAAATTGTGAGGTGTGTGTGTTAAAATCATGGTTGTGTTTTTACAAATGATGACAGATGTGAACAAGAGCATGTATTGTCTTTGTGTGATGATGTAAATGAGGTGTGGTTGTGTTGTATATTAAGTATGTGTCAATGAAAGGGCATTTTATGACTTTTCTTAATTTGATTACATGCTATAGTATGATTTTATTGTCATCATTTTATTGCATGATTTTTGTATCCCTTTAATTTAGGTAGCCAGGGACTGCAGATGGAAATGAGCTATTTAGCTATAATCTGGTACAGAACATATCTGTCTTTGAGCTGAATGTTTCTGTACATTGTCCCTTTAAATAAAGACTAAACTACCACAAAAAAGGTTCAAGTCAGCCCGCGAGATGTGTGCTTCGTATAAAATTGAGCTGCATTTTTACATGAAAGAAACTGCCGTTCTAAATGTGTCCACTGGGTGTTGCAATAGCAATTCTTAAGTTAAGTTAAAGTACCAATGATAGTCACACACACACTAGGTGTGGCTAAATTATTCTCTGCATTTGACCCATCACCCTTGTTCACTCCCTGGGAGGTGAGGGGAGCAGTGAGCAGCAGCCGTGGCCACGCCCGGGAATCATTTTTGTTGATTTAACCCCCAATTCCAACCCTTGATGCTACATTAATCATTAATAATGGGGGCGGTATGGCGTAGTGCAGACCTGGGCATTCTGCGGCCCGCGGGCCGCATCCGGCCCTTTGTGCGTCCATGTCCGGCCCGCGTGAGGCCAATTATAAATTACAAAATCAATTTAAAAAAGTATCTATGTCGAGTGTGCAATACAACGGTGCTGCTTTTGTTTTGAAAATCGTTATTTGTATTACTTCCGTGTGGACGTATGCGTGTGCGTGATTGTGAGTGAATGTGAACAGCTGCAATCACAAATGACAAAATAAAGTTGAAAAAACATCTATGTCGTGCGCGCAATACAACTGTGCCGCTTTTATTTTGAAAAGTATTATTTATGGGCGTGTGTCCGTGTGTAACCTGCGAGTGAAGGTGCACATGCAGCGACAAGTGATGCACAATTTACACCCGAGACGCTAAAAAGAGAAAAGTTGATGAGGAATGGCGTGTTTTCAACAAGACGTGGACTGCCAAGCAACGTTCCCTCTAAGGTGCGTGCCTGCGCAATTGCGCACTGCTCAAGCGTCCGCTGCGCGCAGCAAATATATGCCGCGCACCAAATCAAATCCCATCTGAATTCCAAACAAAATAAACACATTTATTCTGTGTAATTTTGCAATGCAACTTTGAGTGACAGTGACAACAAGCGGCCCTAACGGTGTTCGTCAACACCGTTCAATTGAACACCGTTCAATTATTGTAACGTCTATCGAGATGCTTTGAGGACAGGAATTATATCGATCACTTTATTGAGCAAAACTGTTTATATTCGGACATAACCACACCAAAAACATGAGTAAAACAATTCTATCTCGAAAAACTAGTATCTGTCACCAACACGCATACCACTAAACCACCGGTGCGTTTATGGCCACACAAAAAGTCGGACAACTCAAACACCACACAAAGTTACACTATGACTCCTCAGTCATACGTGTGCTTATTTTACTGTCATTTATTATTAATGTTAATTTATATATATTAGTCATGGAATGCTGTTACACACACTATGTTGAAGTGTTACTATTATTATTAATTATTATTATTATTATTTATCTTACGGTATATATCAAAAATAATATTGAGCAAAATTGAATTGAAATATTGTCGGTGTGGCCCTCCAGCAGTGCTCGGGTTGCTCATGCGGCCCCCGGTAAAAATGAATTGCCCACCCCTGGCGTAGTGGATAGAGCGGCCGTGCCAGAAACCTGAGGGTTGCAGGTTCGCTCCCGCCTCTTGATATCCAAATCGCTGCCGTTGTGTCCTTGGGTAGGACACTTCACCCTTTCCCCCGGTGCCGGTGAATGAATGATGAATGAATGATAGGTGGTGGTCGGAGGGGCTGTAGGCGCAAACTGGCAGCCTCACTTCCGTCAGTCTACCCCAGGGCAGCTGTGGCTACAAATGTAGCTTACCACCACCAGGTGTGAATGAATGATGGGTTACCACTTCTCTGTGAGCGCTTTGAGTATCTAATAATAGAAAAGTGCGATATAAAATCTAATCCATTATTGTTTATTATTATAGTAATGTATCAGCCTAGTTTGGAATGGCAAGGTCCCTGCTATCACATGTAATGGCTCCCATTTTTATAGACTTTGGTTTGACTCGGCCGGGGTTTGAACTCCCAACCTACCCATCTCAGGGCGGAGACTCTAACCACTAGGCCACTGAGTAGGTAAGGAAAGCAAATAGTGTAACGACGTGCTCGCATTGTTCTCCCAAGATGCAGCAGGAAAGCATAGGCGCCCATCCCGTGGGTGCTTCGGGGCACGAGCACCCACGGACAATGCCGAGCACCCACGTGGGATTGATGGCTAATTCTTTCTCACCGCCAAGCAAAAACCACACGTGACCTGAGGTCCCTTCTCCACTAAGCCGGCTAAGGTTATCTAAGGTCGTCTGCGATCACTCGAAACGAGTATGATTGTCCTTCTGTTGGGGGGATTGCCTTCAGGAGAACACCTGTGCGTGGATTCTTTTAAAGTGGGGAGACTGGTGCACCGACAGCCACCACACTGTCCTTGGCAAAGAGAAGGCCAGGGTCCAAGGCATGGAGACAAAGACAATTGGGGGCCCATCTTTGCTGCAGCCTTCTTCCGCCTTTGTGACCGTTGTGGAGCTTCTATGCAACCATCATCCGCCAACTCCGCCGTTGAGGTCTTTTTATCTAGGGTGAATTAAAGTTTAAAGTACCAATGATTGTCACACACACACACTAGATGTGGTGAAATTTGTCCTCTGCATTTGTCCCATCCCCTTGGGGAGCAGTGGGCAGCAGCGGCGCCGCGCCCGGGAATCATTTTGGTGATTTAACCCCCAACTCCAACCCTTTGTTGCTGAGTGCCAAGCAGGGAGGTTATGGGTCCCATTTTTATAGTCTTTGGTATGACTCAGCTGGGATTTGAACTCCAACCTACCGATCTCAGGGCTACCACCTAACCGTATGCTTGTCCACACACACAAAAATGGTCGTTTAAGACCCCGTCCGTCAGCCGGCGCAACGCAACCTAGTACGCATGCGCGGAAAAATGCGCACGTCATAGTCACCTCCAGTGTTGCTTTGTGTGCAAGTTTTTAAATGTAACTTATCTGAACAATATCCAGTGTTGTGCTATTTCAATGAACTGGAGTCCAGTGTGCTGTGGGGCCCTATTGTAGTGAATCACACCGAGGGTTGCAAAGGGGTGGAAAGTTTCCGGTAAATTTCCGGAAACTTTCTGGAAATTTACCACGGGACGTTAAGCTCGGGAAGTTTGGAAATTTTTACCATTTTTTGATTATTCATATTTGGACACCGCCACATTTTTATTTTATTTTACATAACATTACTTAGAACCTACCATAGTTTAGAGTCTCTGCTGCTCGTAAAAGTAGTTTATAAAAATGAGTCACATGGTTAAAATATGATTCTAAAGTGTGCAGCCCAGCCTCACCCTTCCAGCGGACCCCGGGTAAATTGAGTCTGAGACCCCCTGATTGAGAGGATCAATGGAAACGGTCCCATGAAGCTGTGGAAACTCCCGGCCAGAGATCCTGACTAGGGTTGCAAAGGGGTGGAAAGTTTCCGGTAAATTTCCGGAGACTTTCCGGAAATTTACCACGGGAAGTTAATCTCCGGAAGTTTGGAAATTTTAACAATTTTTTGATTATTCAAAGTTGGACACCGTCCATCTTATTCTGTAGAATAAGATGATAAGCTTGTAAAAGACTAATGCAATGCCACACACAGATATAAATAGTCAGCTAAACAATTGGAGTAGTCTTTAAAAATATTTGACTGATGGACAAATGAATAGAAATAGGCTAGATGAATAAATGAACAGTCAATCAGCATGCTAAATCAAACTATAAGCTACATTCTTGTATGACAACAGAATGGCTAGCAGAACAGAAGGCAGAGGAAACTACACCCTTTGATTTAGTTGAACTTTACACATCACAAAAAAGGTACATTCGGATCGCTAACGTTGTTAGCATGAATGCATGGGATTTAACATAGAGAAAATTAGCATCACGGCTAAGGGAGAAATATTTTGGGTTCATTATGAGACTGTGGTGGTACATAAACCTAGCTAGCTAGAGATATTGGCCCCAAAATCATTGAACAAGTACAGGAACAGCTAGCTAGCTTGAGTGTAAGTCTGCTGGAGTAGTCTACAGTCATACAGTAACAAGCAATTACACCTCTATTACACTTAAATACCATAGATCAAATATATTTACCCCAGTAATATCATCAACACTTACCTGACTGGATGAAGTCCTTGGGCTCAAATACTTGTGTGGCCTCAATAGCCCTGCTGTAGTGTGTAGCATGCTGGGAATTATCTGTGCATGTGATGGAAGAATGCACTGCACATGGGATGGAGGAATGCACAGTGCAGGTTGAAATTCTACTAAATTTGCATGAAATCAGGTTGTTTTAGCTAATAATCATGCTGCAAGATCTAGCATGTTGCATTCAATGTTTATTCCCATTCATTTACCATTAATTCCCGTTAATTCCCATATATTCCCGTTAATTCCGATGGAAAGTTTCCAACTTTGAATATTCAGAGTCATGTGACTGCCCAGCTCCGTTGGATTGGCGAAACAGAGTCAAACGTCATTAAAGCATAGGTTGGATTGGCGAAACAGAGTCATGTGACTGCTCACCTCCGTTTGATTGGCGAAACAGAGTCAAACGTCGTTAAAGCATAGGTTGGATTGGCGAAACAGAGTCATGTGACTGTTCAGCTCCGTTGGATTGGCGAAACAGGGTCAAACATCATTAAAGCATAGGTTGGATTGGCAAAACAGAGTCATGTGACTGCTCAGCTCCGTTTGATTGGCAAAACAGGTTCAAACGTTGTTAAAGCATAGGTTGGATTGGCGAAACAGAGTCAAACGTCATTAAAGCATAGGTTGGATTGGCGAAACAGGGTCAAACGTCATTAAAGCATAGGTTGGATTGGCGAAACAGAGTCATGTGACTGCTCACCTCCGTTTGATTGGCGAAACAGAGTCAAACGTCGTTAAAGCATAGGTTGGATTGGCGAAACAGGGTCAAACGTCATTAAAGCATAGGTTGGATTGGCGAAACAGAGTCATGTGACTGCTCAGCTCCATTTGATTGGCGAAATAGGGTCAAACGTCGTTAAAGCATAGGTTGGATTGGCGAAACAGAGTCATGTGACTGCTCACCTCCATTTGATTGGCGAAACAGAGTCAAACGTCGTTAAAGCATAGGTTGGATTGGCGAAACAGTGTCATCTGACTGCTCAGCTCCATTTGATTGGCGAAATAGGGTCAAACGTCGTTAAAGCATAGGTTGGATTGGCGAAACAGAGTCATGTGACTGTTCAGCTCCGTTTGATTGGTGAAACAGAGTCAAACGTTGTTAAAGCATAGGTTGGATTGGCGAAACAGAGTCATGTGACTGCTCAGCGCCATTTGATTGGCGAAATAGGGTCAAACGTCGTTAAAGCATAGGTTGGATTGGCGAAACAGAGTCATGTGACTGCTCAGCTCCGTTTGATTGGCGAAACAGAGTCAAACGTCGTTAAAGCGTAGGTTGGATTGGCGAAACAGAGTCATGGGACTGCTCAGCTCCGTTTGATTGGCAAAACAGGTTCAAACGTCGTTAAAGCATAGGTTGGATTGGCGAAACAGAGTCATGTGACTGCTCACCTCCGTTTGATTGGCGAAACAGAGTCAAACATTGTTAAAGCATAGGTTGGATTGGCGAAACAGAGTCATGTTTAAATTTTCCTGAGGGAACTCTCCTGAAGGAATCAATAAAGTACTATCTATCTATCTATGTGACTGCTCAGCTCCGTTGGATTGGTGAAACAGAGTCATTCACCAATCACGCTTGTACGTTTGATTGGCGAAACAGAGTCAAACGTTGTTATAGCATAGCTTGGATTGGCGAAAGAGAGTCATGTGACTGCTCAGCTTCGTTTGATTGGCAAAGCAGAGCCTATCCCAGTGATCTACATAAATGTAACGATTGCAATGAAACTCAATGTAAAGAAGTAAAAGTAGCGTTTCTTCTTCACAAAAATACTTAAGAAAAAGTACGTTACAATAAAACTAATCCGACAAGTACATTTTTGTTTCAAAAAGGTACTGTAGTAAATGTAACGGAGTAAATGTAGCCACCCCTACCAGCAAGACATCACCTTGTTTCTTCACATGGTGATTCAGAAAGCGAGTGTGACAGACAGTGTGATGATGCTCTCTGAATTAAACACAAGAACATGACCAGATGTTCTCGGAGCCAAATTGGCAAAGCAGTAAGAGCACTTTACAACTTGCACAATACCCGGAGCAGTACAAGTCAATAACGTCTAGAACGCCAGCCAAGAGTGCTAAAATCATTTACAAATGACAGACGTGGGTCGAACACAAATATGGAGAAGCTGCTGTCGAAGTCGGCTTACCGAGGTAAATGTTGTACTTATTCTCAGATGTTTGTAGTACATGCTATTGAATTGTTTTTAGGACAATATTCGTTATCTAGAAGTCGGTTTTTCTTACTTAAAAGCATGTTTTGTGGAGGTCTTTAGGGCCTAGCACAGATGTCTTGAATTACGATTAATTTCAGTGGCAAATATAGTTACAAGATTAATTTGTCGTCTTCTTCAACTTTCAATGCATATTCAAACTGATATGTGTGACACATTTCCCACCTTGGCCTTCAGTGATGTCTTCCTTAGGTCTTCCTTAGTCCGACTTCAATAAATGCAGTCGTGGTCAAAACGTTTACATACACTTGTAAAGAACATCATGTCATGGCTGTCTTGAGTTTCCAATAAATTCTACTTATTTTTTTGTGATGTAGTGATTGGAGCACATACTTGTTGGTCACAAAAAACCTTCATGAAGTTTGCTTCTTTTATGAATTTATTATGAGTCTACTGAAAATGTGAGGGTCAAAAGTATACAAACAGCAACGTTAAAGGCCTACTGAAAGCCACTACTAGCGACCACGCAGTCTGATAGTTTATACATCAATGATGAAATCTTAACACTGCAACACATGCCAATACGGCCGGGTTAACTTATAAAGTGACATTTTAAATTTCCCGCTAAACTTCCGGTTGAAAACGTCTATGTATGATGACGTATGCGCGTGACGTCACGGAGTGAACGGAAGTATTGGTACACCATTGAATCCAATACAAAAAAGCTCTGTTTTCATCTCAAAATTCCACAGTATTCTGGACATCTGTGTCGGTGAATCTTTTGCAATTTGTTTAATGAACAATGAAGACTGCAAAGAAGAAAGCTGCAGGTGGGATCGGTGTATTAGCGGCTGGCTGCAGCAACGCAACCAGGAGGACTTTGACTTGGATAGCAGGCGCGCTATCCGACGATTGATGATCGGGTGAAGTCCTTCGTTGCTCCGTCGATCGCTGGAACGCAGGTGAGCACGGGTGTTGATGAGCAGATGAGGGCTGGCTGGCGTAGGTGGATAGCTAATGTTTTTAGCATAGCTCTGTGAGGTCCCGTTGCTAAGTTAGCTTCAATGGCGTCGTTAGCAACAGCATTGTTAAGCTTCGCCAGGCTGGAAAGCATTAACCGTGTAGTTACATGTCCATGGTTTAATAGTATTGTTGATTTTCTGTCCATCCTTCCAGTCAGGGGTTTATTTTTTTTGTTTCTATCCGCAGTTAAGCCCGATGCTATCACGTTAGCTCCGTGGCTAAAGTGCTTCGCCGATATATTGTCGTGGAGATAAAAGTCACTGTGAATGTCCATTTCGCGTTCTCGACTCTCATTTTCAAGAGGATATAGTATCCCAGGTGGTTTAAAATACAAATACGTGATCCACAATAGAAAAAGGAGAGAGTGTGGAATCCAATGAGCCAGCTTGTACCTAAGTTACGGTCAGAGCGAAAAAAGATACGTTCTGCACTGCACTCTAGTCCTTCACTCTCACGTGCCTCATCCACAAATCTTTCATCCTCGCTCAAATTAATGGGGTAATCGTCGATTTCTCGGTCTGAATCGCACTAGCTACATTGAAAACAATTCTTTCAATCCTTTCAATTGACTACGTCACGCTACCTCCGGTAGGGGCAGGGCTTTTTTTTAATCAGATACCAAAAGTTGCGATTTTTTTCGTCGTTGTTCTATATTAAATCCTTTCAGCAAAAATATGGCAATATCGCGAAATGATCAAGTATGACACATAGAATGGATCTGCTATCCCCGTTTAAATAAAAACATTTCATTTCAGTAGGCTTTTAACATTGCTGTATGTATACTTTTGACCCAGCACATTTGCTCACATTTTCAGTAGACTCATAATAAATTCATAAAATAAGCAAACTTCATGAATGTTTTTTGTGAGCAACAAGTATGTGCTCCAATCACTACATCACAAAAAATAAGAGTTGTAGAAATGATTGGAAACTCAAAACAGCCATGACATGATGTTCTTTACAAGTGTATGTTCACTTTCGTGTGGACAGAAGCCGCACATATTCCTGTGACTGGACCGGCACGTTGTTAGAATGGATGAAAAGTGGACGTTAATGGCAGTGCCTTTAAGGCACGCCCCAAGACTGTGGTCCGGGTGGACTACGAGATATAATGACTGATGAACACCTTCGTTCGATAATGAAGGTTGCCTCAGCTCAAAGCCTGAGCCCCGACATTAAAGAACTAGCATCCAAGAAAAGATGGCAGGTATCTGGCTTGGGCACATCAGATTAGATCAGTGTGTTGCAAACTGAGCAGTTTAAAGTCCTGAATGGTTGGTTTATTCATTGTTATTTTATTTTCAAATTTATTAGCCTGTGGAAAAAGTTAATGTTGATATTTACCTCAGAAGGCTGCAAATAGAAAAGAGGCATTCAATTTTTATTTAAATTGTATTTGATATGCCATTGATATTTTTTTAGTATTATTATTATTATTTGAAACTGGATTTTGCATGTCACTATAAAGTTATATAAGCCTTGCTTGTTCAATATTCAATGCAAAACTTGTTTGGGTCCCTATTAAAAGGTTAATTTCTTCAACCTTGGCCCGCGGCTTTGTTCAGTTTTAAATGTTGGCCCACTCTGTATTTGAGTTTCACACCTGTGGTCTACATGATCATTTCCAAAGCTCTCTCAGTCCAACTGACGGACTCTCAGAGATAAACCCCATAGACTTTGAAGGATACCCAGTCCCATAATTGAAGTGGCTGAAGTCATAGGTCGGAACTGTAAATTCACCTTCTTTGGCAGAGCTTTCCCGATGACAATTTTCACCCGGTTTTTGCACAAAAGTGCTTTACCACATTTGACCGGCGGCCCTCCACCACCGGGAGGCGTAGGGGTGGAGACGAGAAGACGAGCATCTCCTCAGATGTGGCGCTTTCAGCCTCAGCAGGGAAGAACCCCGGATGACCGGGATGCGAGGGGTGATGAGAGGTCGGGCCCCGAGAAGGTTCTCCCCAGACATGCACCGCTGTAAGACGAGAGGCTCGTTTGAAGTGGAAAGAAATCCATTTTATAGCTTTTTCTTATGTGTGCCCTCTCTCCAAGGAGACAGATTGTCTCTTTTTTTTGCAGGCACGTAAAGTTTGAGATTTCGGATGATTTATCGAGAAACCAAAGCAAAGGGAGAGGGAGAGAGGGAGAAAGGGAGGGAGGGAGGGAGCAGAGGCGAGGGAGGAAGGATTGGGTGGGTGGGTGTGTGGGTGGTGGCAGGGGGCTTCAAACATGATGCAAACCATTTGGAGAGAAGGGAGCGGAGGTTTGCCAGCACAGCCTGCTCTGTTTAAACTGGAGAGGAAGTGACCGTATATACAGCATGCCAGCAAACTCCCTCTTTGTGTCCACACACACACACACACACACACACACACACACACACACACACACACACACACACACACACACACACACACACACACACACACACACACACACACACACACACACACACACACACACACACACACACACACACACACACACACACAGACTTTCAGAAGCGCACATCTGCAAAGGTCAGCTGATGTCCGTTGGTGAGACGAGGGTGTTTGTTATTCTGATATTATGTTTCTTTTACATCAGCGTCGCAGGACTGTTATTATCATTACGACTATTATTACAATGCCTGGAGGGGGGTGGGGGGGCTGGAGGGTGCACACAAGAGGATGGAGAAAGGAGCGCCAAGGCTGGAGGAAAAAAAAGAGTCGAAAAATGAAAGAGTGCAGAAGGGGATGAGAGTCAGGTCACCGTTTTCCCTCCACTCGCCTTGCGGTGAATTGGTTGCATTCCACTCCGTGCAGAGTATCTCGGGAGTGAGCAGTGTTAGATGAGTGCAAAAAGTCAGTGTTCAAAAACAAGAAAAAAAAAATACAAAAATGAGGGGTATTTTAATTGAACTAAGTACTGGAGCGCAATTTTGAGTTTTGGGGTTGTTTTTTTTTTTAATTAGATCGCAATTTTTGCCAGTCCTGATGTGTGTGTCCAGTTTGGTGAGTTTTTAAGCATGTTAAGGGGGTCAAATTACAGCTGAAAGTCGCATAAGTGACTGTTTTTAGTAAACTTTTGTTCTAACTTGGGAATTGCCAACTTCCTGTTGATTTTTGCTGAAGGATGTCAATGTATGAATTCTAGGTCTACGTCAGACCTACATAGAGGTTTTTGTTTCATGTCTCTACGACATTCTTAGCGGAAGTTACACGCAGTTTTGTCTGTGATTTTTCCTAGGGGGCGCTAGAGCGAAATTTTGAGTTTTGGGTTGTTTTTTTTTATTAGATGGCAATTTTCACCAGTCCTGATGTGTGTGTCAAATATGGTGAGTTTTGAAGCATGTTAAGGGGGTCAAATTACAGCTCAAAGACGCAAAAGTGACTGTTTTTAGTAAACTTTTGTTCTGAAGGGGGAATTGCCAACTTCCTGTTGATTTTTGCTGAAGGATGTCAATGTATGAAATCTAGGTCTAAGTTAAGTCAGACCTACATAGAGGTTTTTGTTTCATGTCTCTACGACATTCCTACCGGAAGTTACAAGCAGTTTTGTCTGTGATTTTTCCTAGGGGGCGCTAGAGCGCAATTTTGAGTTTTGGGGTTGGGTTTTTTTATTAGATCGCAATTTTTGCCAGTCCTGATGTGTGTGTCCAGTTTGGTGAGTTTTGAAGTATGTTAAAGGGGTCAAATTACAGCTCAAAGACACAAAAGTGACTGTTTTTAGTAAACTTTTGTTCTGAAGGGGGAATTGCCAACTTCCTGTTGATTTTTGCTGAAGGATGTCAATGTATGAAATCTAGGTCTAAGTCAGACCTACATAGAGGTTTTTGTTTCATGTCTCTACGACATTCCTACCGGAAGTTACAAGCAGTTTTGTCTGTGTTTTTTCCTAGGGGGCACTAGAGCGCAATTTTGAGTTTTGGGGTTGGGTTTTTTTATTAGATCGCAATTTTTGCCAGTCCTGATGTGTGTGTCTAGTTTGGTGAATTTTGAAGCATGTTAAGAGGGTCAAATTACCGCTCAAAGATGCAAAAGTGACTGTTTTTAGTAAACTTTTGTTCTGAAGGGGGAATTGCCAACTTCCTGTTGATTTTTGCTGAATGATGTCAATGTATAAAATGTATGTCTAAGTCAGACCTACATAGAGGTTTTTGTTTCATGTCTCTACGACATTCTTACCGGAAGTCACAAGCAGTTTTGTCTGTGTTTTTTCCTAGGGGGCGCTCGAGCGCAATTTTGAGTTTTTTTTAAACATTTTTTTATAAGATGGCAGTTTTCACCAGTCTTGATGTGTGTGTCAAATATGCACACATGAGGATGGAGAAAGGAGCGCCAAGGCTGGAGGAAAAAAAAGAGTCGAAAAATGAAAGAGTGCAGAAGGGGATGAGAGTAGTCAGGTCACCGTTTTCCCTCCACTCGCCTTGCGGTGAATTGGTTGCATTCCACTCCGTGCAGAGTATCTCGGGAGTGAGCAGTGTTAGATGAGTGCAAAAAGTCAGTGTTCAAAAACAAGAAAAAAAATATACAAAAATGAGGGGTATTTTATTTGAACTAAGCAAAATTATCTGCCAATAGAACAAGAAAATTGGGCTTGTCAAGACTTTCCAAAACAAGTACAATTAAAGCTGCAAGCAGCGATGGACGGGACCGACTTTTGCTGGTGTTTCCTGCCTTTACCCATTTAACATATCTTTACCTGCTCATTACCTACCTTCCCTGCATCCTGGGGACACGCTGGTGCTTCTTTCTTTCACCCATGCAACATATCTATGTAATCATGTAATTGAACCTTCTCTGCATAGTAAGGTCACGCTGGTACTTCCTGCCTTTACCCATTCAACCTATATTCACCCGCACATTACCTACCTTCTCCTAGGGGGCGCTAGAGCGCAATTTTAAGTTTTGGGGTTGTTTTTTTTTTTTATTAGATCGCAATTTTTGCCAGTCCTGATGTGTGTGTCCAGTTTGGTGAGTTTTGAAGCATGTTAAGGGGGTCAAATTACAGCTCAAAGATGCAAAAGTGACTGTTTTTAGTAAACTTTTGTTCTGAAGGGGGAATTGCCAACTTCCCGTTGATTTTTGCTGAAGGATGTCAATGTATGAAATCTAGGTCTAAGTTAAGTCAGACCTACATAGAGGTTTTTGTTTCATGTCTCTACGACATTCCTACCGGAAGTTACAAGCGGTTTTGTCTGTGTTTTTTCCTAAGGGCCGCTAGAGCGCAATTTTGAGTTTTGGGTTTTTTTTTTATTAGATGGCAATTTTCACCAGTCCTGATGTGTGTGTCAAATATGGTGAGTTTTTAAGCATGTTAAGGGGGTCAAATTACAGCTCAAAGACGCAAAAGTGACTGTTTTTAGTAAACTTTTGTTCTGAAGGGGGAATTGCCAACTTCCTGTTGATTTTTGCTGAAGGATGTCAATGTATGAAATCTAGGTCTAAGTTAAGTCAGACCTACATAGAGGTTTTTGTTTCATGTCTCTACGACATTCCTACCGGAAGTTACAAGCAGTTTTGTCTGTGATTTTTCCTAGGGGGCGCTAGAGCGCCATTTTGAGTTTTTTTTAATTTTTTATTAAATGGCAATTTTCACCAGTCCTGATGTGTGTGTCAAATATGGTGAGTTTTGAAGCATGTTAAGGGGGTCAAATTACAGCTCAAAGACGCAAAAGTGACTGTTTTTAGTAAACTTTTATTCTGAAGGGGGAATTGCCAACTTCCTGTTTATTTTTGCTGAAGGATGTCAATGTATGAAATGAAATCTAGGTCTAAGTCAGACCTACATAGAGGTTTTTGTTTCATGTCTCTACGACATTCCTACCGGAAGTTACAAGCAGTTTTGTCTGTGTTTTTTCCTAGGGGCCACTAGAGCGCAATTTTGAGTTTTGGGGTTGGTTTTTTTTTATTAGATCGCAATTTTTGCCAGTTCTGATGTGTGTGTCCAGTTTGGTGAGTTTTGAAGCATGTTAAGGGGGTCAAATTACAGCTCAAAGACGCAAAAGTGACTGTTTTTAGTAAACTTTTGTTCTGAAGGGGGAATTGCCAACTTCCCGTTGATTTTTGCTGAAGGATGTCAATGTATGAAGTCTAGGTCTAAGTCTAATATTGCCCAAATTTTTGTCGAGTAAAGTTACGACTCTTCATAAAATTGCCAAAATGTTAAGCTTTTCTTGTAAAATTGCGACTGTTATTGAGTAAAATTCCAACTTTTATCATAATATTGCACAAATGTTCCGTTTTTTTAGCAAAATGTTGACTTGCGTTGAGTAAAATGACGACTTTTATTATAATACTGCCAAATTTCTGAGTTTTTCTTGTGAAATTGTCACCTTTTTCTTGTGAAATTCCAACTCATTTTTCACAACAAGTTTTTTTTTTACATTTGCATAGTATGTATATATTATTAATGTTGAAAATACACTTCTTTATATATCTAGAAAGGCTGGTCCTAGGCATTTTTCAGAGGACTCAAGAAGGTAAAAAATACAAGAATGCGTGTGTGTGTGTGTGTGTTTTTTGTGACTTCTTGTATTTCTACCCTTCTTGAGACATCAACAAGGAAAAGTACCTTCCATATGAGGAGGTGTGAACAAGTTAGGACATAAATCATGGTCCCAATACGGAAAACCATTGCATCTAATAGAGAGCCAAATACTAGAGTCCGTGAACATTGCTCCAAAGTCAGGATTTTTGGTTGATTTAATGTGCATACAAAAGTAAACATTGACAAATACAAAGGCAGCAATATATGATAAAACAAGCTAAAGAAGGACTTCCCTATTCATCCCGGAAAAAAAAAAAACGCCAAGTGAGCAGCTGATTTTACGACTTCCTGTGCTGACGTAAGACAACCCATATGTGACCATAGGATGAACAAATACACTACGCTACTAAGACTTTAGTGCCCATTAACAGTTAGCTTCTACAGTAAAATTATGACTTTTGTCATCATTTTGCCAATTGAAATTCCGATTATTATTATAATATTGCCCACATTTTCAAATGTTCTTATAAAATTGTGACTTTTGTCGAGTAAAGTTACGACTTTTTACATAAAAATGCCAAAATGTTAAGCTATTCTTGTAAAATTGCGACTGTTATTGAGTAAAATTCCAACTTTTATCATGATATTGCACAAATGTTCCGTTTTTTTAGCAAAATTTTGACTTGCGTTGAGTAAAATGACGACTTTTATTATAATACTGCCAAATTTCTGAGTTTTTCTTGTGAAATTCCAACTCATTTTTCACAACAAGTTTTTTTTAAATATTTGCATAGAATGTATATATTATTAATGTTGTAAATACACTTCTTTATATATCTAGAAAGGCTGGTCCTAGGCATTTTTCGGAGGACTCAAGAAGGTAACAAATACGAGAGTGTGTGTGTGTGTGTGTGTGTGTCTTCTTGTATTTCTACCCTTCTTGAGACATCAACAAGGAAAAGTATCTTCCATATGAGGAGGTGTGAACAAGTTAGGACATAAATCATGGTCCCAATACGGAAAACCATTGCATCTAATAGAGAGCCAAATACTAGAGTCTGTGAACATTGCTCCAAAGTCAGGATTTTTGGTTGATTTAATGTGCATACAAAAGTAAACATTGACAGGTGCAAAGGCAGCAATATATGATAAAACAAGCTAAAGAAGGACTTCCCTATTCATCCCCGAAAAAAACAGCTGATTTTACGACTTCCGGTGCTGACATAAGACAACCCATATGTGACCATAGGATGAACAAATACACTACGCTACTAAGACTATAGTGGCCATTAACAGTTAGCTTCTACAGTAAAATTATGACTTTTGTCATCATTTTGCCAAGTGAAATTCCGATTATTATTATAATATTGGCACATTTTTTTTAGTTTCCTTATAAAATTGTGACTTTTGTCGAGTAAAGTTGCGACTCTTTCCATAAAAATGCCAAAATGTTAAGCTTTTCTTGTAAAATTACGACTGTTATTGAGTAAAATTCCAACTTTTATCATGATATTGCACAAATGTTCCGTTTTTGTAGCAAAATTTTGAATTGCGTTGAGTAAAATTACAACTTTTATTATAACACTGCCAAATTTCTGAGTTTTTCTTGTGAAATTCCAACTCATTTTTCACAACAAGTTTTTTAAAAATATTTTCATAGTATGTATATATTATTAATGTTGTAAATACACTTCTTTATATATCTAGAAAGGCTGGTCCTAGGCATTTTTCAGAGGACTCAAGAAGGTAACAAATACGAGTGTGTGTGTGTGTGTGTGTGTGTGTGTGTGTGTGTGTCTTCTTGTATTTTTACCCTTCTTGAGACATCAACAAGGAAAAGTAGCTTCCATATGAGGAGGTGTGAACAGGTTATGACATAAATCATGGTCCCAATACGGAAAACCATTGCATCTAATAGAGAGCCAAATACTAGAGTCCGTGAACATTGCTCCAAAGTCAGGATTTTTGGTTGATTTAATGTGCATACAAAAGTAAACATTGACAGGTACAAAAGCAGCAATATATGATAAAACAAGCTAAAGAAGGACTTCCCTATTCATCCCTGAAAAAAATAGCTGATTTTACGACTTCCGGTGCTGACGTAAGACAACCCATATGTGACCATAGGATGAACAAATACACTACGCTACTAAGACTATAGTGGCCATTAACAGTTAGCTTCTACAGTAAAATTATGACTTTTGTCATCATTTTGCCAATTGAAATTCCGATTATTATTATAATATTGCCAAAATTTTCAAATGTTCTTATAAAATTGTGACTTTTGTCGAGTAAAGTTACGACTCTTCATAAAATTGCCAAAATGTTAAGCTTTTCTTGTAAAATTGCGACGGTTATCCAGTAAAATTCCAGCTTTTATCATAATATTGCACAAATGTTCCGTTTTTCTTGTAAACTTTTGACTTGCGTTGAGTAAAATGACGACTTTTGTTGTAATACTGCCAAATTTCTGAGTTTTTATTGTGAAATTGTGACCTTTTTCTTGTGAAATTCCAACTCATTTTTCACAACAAGCTTTTTTTTATATGTGCATAGTATGTATATATTATTAATGTTGTAAATACACTTCTTTATATATATATAAAGGCTGGTCCTAGGCATTTTTCGGAGGACTCAAGAAGGTAAAAAAAATACAAGAATGTGTGTGTGTGTGTGTGTGTGTGTGTGTGTGTGTGTGTGTGTGTGTGCGTGTGTGTGTGTGTGTGTGTGTGTGTGTGCGTGTGTGTGCGAGCGCGACGCTGAGAGGTGATGAACAGAGGAGAGGAAAATAACTCGCAAGTGTTGTAGCATGTCCCTTTTCAGTGGATTTCTCCACTTTTGTGTATATTTTAGTCAACTTGTCATATATACCTTTTGTGGGTGTATTAAAATGGACTTTCTCCACTTCAAACATTTTATTTGCGGGGGCAAGACATATATTTGAGGGGGCTCTGCCCTTTCTTGCCCCTATGTAGAGCCGGGGAATCCAGATGATGCCCCTCAATGAGGTCTTCTTTGTCTTTCTTCTTCATTTGTATATATATATATATATATATATATATATATATATATAATATATATATATATATATATATATATATATATATATATATATATATATATATATATATATATATATACAGAATCAACAATGTGTGTAAGTGAACGGAGACATACAGTTGATAGACAATGGCCATAGCCAATCAGATCAGGAGTTGATAGACACCGTCGATAGGGAGCGCTAGCGGATGAATTTGAGAACACATACAGTTGATAGACAGTTGCGATAGCCAATCAGATGGCAAGTTGTTGACAGTAGCCTATGTAGGTAGCCTGATGTTAACCAGACCGTGATTGGATACTCAAAAAAGCCTTTTTTTAGATTTATGCATGCTAGTTGTAGTTTTTGTTTTTATTTATTTTTATTAATTATTAGGCTCTGAGGTCCGAGAGCAAGCTCCAGCTCATGGTGCCCAAGACCAGACTTAAATCCAGGGGAGGCAGGGGCCTTCTCTGTGGTCGGCCCTAAGCTCTGGAACATTCTGCCCCTCCACGTTTAAACACAGTGGAGTGTTTTAAGTCTCGTCTTAAGACCCACTTTTATTCTTTGGCTTTTAACACTACGTGAGTTGTGTGGTCTTCTGTGGTTTTTTTTATTTATTTTTTATAAATTTTGATTTCTATTTACTGTTTTAATTGGTTTTTCCCTTTAAAATAGTTTTTAATCATATTTATTTTTATATTGTTTTTATATTGGTTATATATTTATTTATTTTTTTGTTTTTATTCAGTCATTGGTGGAGCTAAGGATAATATTTGATTATTGTTTTTAATATTGTTTTTAATAATATTGTTAATATTATTGTGCAGCACTTTGGGAACATTTTTGGTGTTTAAATGTGCTATATAAATAAAGTGGATTGGATTGGATTGGGGGAGAGTTTTTTTTATTTTTAAAAAAGCCTTTTTTTAGATTTATGCATGCTAGTTCTGGTTTTTATTTTTATTTATTTTTATTATTGAGGGAGTACGGAGTGAGGGGAACCCTGTTGAGGGCCATCCAATCTCTGTACAACCAAAGCGAGAGTTGTGTCCGGGTGCTTGGATGTAAGTCGGATCCGTTTCCAGTGGGGGTTGGTCTCCGCCAGGGCTGCGCTCTGTCACCTATCCTGTTTGTGATTTTCATGGACAGGATTTCTAGGCGGAGTCGTGGCCATGGCGGAGAGGGTATATGTCTCGGGGGGCTAAAGGTTGCGTCACTGCTGTTTGCAGATGATGTGGTCCTGATGGCACCTTCGGTTCGTGACCTTCAGCTCTCACTGGATCGGTTCGCAGCCGAGTGTTCAGCGGCTGGAATGAGGATCAGCATCTCCAAATCTGAGGCCATGGTTCTCAGCAGGAAACCGATGGTTTGTACAGTCCGGGTAGGGGACAGGACTCTGTCCCAGGTGGAGGAGTTTAAGTATCTCGGGGTCTTGTGCACGAGTGAGGGAAAGATGGAGAAGGAAATCAGCCGGAGAATCGGAGCAGCTGGGGCAGTATTGCAGTCTCTCTGCCGCACTGTTGTGACGAAACGGGAGCTGAGCCAGAAGGCAAAGCTCTCGGTCTACCGAGCTATCTACATTCCTACTCTCACCTATGGTCATGAAGTGTGGGTAATGACCGAAAGAATAAGATGGCGGATACAAGCGGCCGAAATGAGTTTCCTCAGAAGGGTGGCTGGCATCTCCCTTAGAGATAGGGTGAGAAGTGCAGTCACCCGAGAGAGACTCGGAGTAGAGCCGCTGCTCCTTCGCTTGGAAAGGAGCCAGCTTAGGTGGTTCGGGCATCTCGTGCGGATGCCTCACGAGCGTCTCCCTAGGGAGGTCCTCGTTGCACGTCCCACTGGGAGGAGGCCCCGCGGCAGACCAAGGACCAGATGGGGGGATTACATCTCCTCTCTGGCCTGGGAACGCTTCGGGATTCCCCAGGAGGAAGTCGCAAATGTTGCTCTGGAGAGGGAAGTCTGGGGGTCTCTGCTGGAGCTGCTGTCCCCGCGACCCGATTCCGGATAAGCGGTTGAAGATGGATGGATGGATATTTTTATTATTAACTTAGTATTTATTTATTTTTTTAAATGTTTTTTTTTTTTTAATACACTGTAGCACTTTGAGGTTGTTAGCTCAATGTAAAGTGCCTTTTTAAAAATAAAATCTATTATTATTATTATTTTTTTTAGAAAAAAATATATTCAGAGGGGGTCCAGACTGAGGTCAAGGGGGGAAAAAAAAAACCTCATAGCCATAGCACACATACTCATATGTGTAAGAGGGAAACATCAAAGACATTAAAAGAGCAGAGATGATGCAAACAGCCACTTCTACATACAGCTACAAAAAAAAACAAAAAAAAAGAAAAAAAAAAAGAACATTACCAACTTCCATTAAAATTCTTGTACCGAGATGCACAACATAAACTGCACGTACTTCACTATGCAAGCGTTCGCCCAAAAGCAAGTCAAGAGTGTTTGTTTGTGTGCGTGTGTGTGTGTGTGCGTGTGTGTGTGTGTGTGTGTGTGTGTGTGTGTGTGTGTGTGTGTGTGTGTGTGCTGATGTTGCTGGTGGCTCGGCTTCAGGATTGTGTCGAGTCCCA
>NC_084740.1:1485921-1493421 GCF_033978785.1 Entelurus aequoreus
CTCCAGGATACCAAAACATTTTGGACAATTCCATGCTCCCAACCTTGTGGGAACAGTTTGGAGCGAGCCCCTTCCTCTTCCAACATGACTGTGCACCAAGCAAGGTCCATAAAAACGTGGATGACACAGTCTGGTGTGGATGAACTTGACTGGCCTGCACAGAGTCCTGACCTGAACCCGATAGAACACCTTTTGGGATGAATTAGAACGGAGACTGAGAGCCAGACCTTCTCCAATGCGCTTTTGGAAGAATGGTCAAAAAATCCCATAAACACACTCTGCAACCTTGTGGACAGCCTTCCCAGAAGAGTTGAAACTGTAATAGCTGCAAAAGGTCATATCGAACCCTACGGGCAAGGAATGGGATGTCACTTCCAAGTTCATATGTGAGTCAAGGCAGGTGGACAAGTACTTTAGTGTACATGCAGACAATCTGCAGCAAAGTGGAGACTCGCACAAAGTAACCAGAGGCCCCGCTATTGTGTTTCACCAGACATCCTGCTGCTGCTATTTTAGACAGCCTCTGATAATAATGCAGAGGAACAAACAAATAGTAGGTGTGGAGTCTGACATGCGGACACGTGGTCTGGTCAGTGCCTCACCATGAAGTCAAGACCCGAGTCTCCTCATCGCTCACAGGGAGCGGCTCCGGGGATGACTGAGGTCGGCCTCTCCTCCACTTTGACTAAAATATGACCTGAATAGGAAATATGGAGTTCAGTTCTCAATAAACCACTTGACTGATTGCCATCATACTTCACGCTCTTATTCACGGTCCCCTGAGGTTGACGTCAGCATGTGGACGTGTGCTGAAAACATTTTTTTTTTTTTAGGTGCTCACTTGTGACTTGGAGGAGAACATCAGAATTAGCGAGAAATCAGGATTTGGGATGCAGCGATAACTCTCCACGAGGGTTGCAAAATTCCGGGAATATTCAAATTTTGAGACTCATCCATCCATCCATCCATCCATCTTCTTCCGCTTATCCGAGGTGGGGTCGCGGGGGCAGCAGCCTAAGCAGGGAAGCCCAGACTTCCCTCTCCCCAGCCACTCCGTCCAGTCTTCCCAACGTGTCCTGGGTCTTCCTCGTGGCCTCCTACCAGTCGGACGTGCCCTAAACACCTCCCTAGGGAGGCGTTCGGGTGGTATCCTGACCAGATGCCCGAACCACCTCATGTGGCTCCTCTCGATGTGGAGGAGCAGCGGTTTTACTTTGAGTTCCTCCCGGATGGCAGAGCTTCTCACCCTATCTCTAATGCCTGGTTCACACCAACGGCGCTTGCCGCGCTTTAAAGCGGCGAGCAAAGCGCCGTCATTTTTGTCAATTTTTCCACGAATATGCCGATCTACGAAGTAATGTTATGCTTTGATACGCTCTGATACACTCTGATACGAATGAGTTGCCGCTTTGGGGGGACGAATTACCATTCCTCACGATTAGATGCCGCTTTGATACGCTTTAAATCACGCTTTGATACGTTTTATTACGCTTTATTGAACTTTATTACGCTCTGATACTCTCTGATACGCTCTGATACGAATTAGTTGCCGCTTTGTTACCGTTCCTCACGATTTGATCCCGCTTTGATACGCTTTAAATCACGCTTCGATACGTTTTATTACGCTTTATTGAACTTTATTACGCTTTGATGCGATCCTGACGCTTTAAATCAGGCTCTGACACGATTATCAAGCTCTGTTGTTAGCTCTGTTACGCTCTGTTACGCATCGGAATGAATGTGTCATGAACATTATGAACATTAATTTGTAATAATGACTTTGAAATGTGATATTGTCATGTAATTATGTGCAATTTGGAAGATGCTGTGATTATTATTTTGTGAAATTTGATGAATAAATTGCGTGCGCACACATAATATAATAAAAAAGAGAAATGTGTTAAAAAAAATAAGGAAAAAAAAGAGAGAAAAAAAAGGGATAAGAAAATAAGAAAAAAAATAAGAAAAAAAATAAGAAAAAAATGTGAAAAACTCAGTATACTAAGTTTTCCCCACATTTTTTTTAGATTTATCTATTTATTTGATTTCTCTTTTTGTTTTATTATATACAGGATAAAACACATAATGTAATAAAAAAGAGAAACATGATAAACAAATAAGTTAAAAAAAATGTGAAAAACTCAGTATACTAAGTTTTCCCCACATTTTTTTAGATTTATCTATTTATTTGATTTCCCTTTTTGTTTTATTATATACATGATACAACACATAATGTAATAAAAAAGAGAAATATGATAAACAAATAAGTAAAAAAAAATGTGAAAAACTCAGTATACTAAGTTTTCCCCACATTTTTTTAGATGTATCTATTTATTTGATTTCTCTTTTTGTTTTATTATATACAGGATAAAACACATAATGTAATAAAAAAGAGAAATATGATAAACAAATAAGTAAAAAAAAATGTGAAAAACTCAGTATACTGTTTTCCGCACATTTTTTATATTCATTTATTTTTTTAAATTTCTCTTTTTTTCCCCGTTATATTATGGTTATTATTTATTACGTTTTATATCTTCATTTCTTTTATTTCTTTGTCATCTTAATAAATATCTATCTTTCATTTCTTATGCTCGTTATAGACATAATATAATATATCTGTTTATAAATTACTCTGTACACATATTATGTATATATTCGTATATATGTTAGATTTTTTTTATAGCTATATTAGTCTATTTATACCTGCATTGTCCTTTCCATCATTGTAACTGAGCTACTGTGTTGAACAATTTCCCTTGTGGATCATTAAAGTTTGTCTAAGTCTAAGTCTAAGTCTCGTTGACAATAATAAAAGACATTTCTTTTAAACGTAACTTATTCTCTTTATTATTAAGGAAGATGTTATCAACATGGACAGCAAGCAACAAACTTGACCAAACAAAAAAGCACAAATAGTATCACTGTTCACCAATCAGGTTACATAATGTGGGCTTCATATGATACATTATGTTGTATGAGATGATACAAGAGAGTGGATCAACATTGTCCACAAAGGAGAAAGTTAAGAACCATTTTTGTTTACATTTTCATTTAGTCCGCTTGTACCCGTGATCTTGTCCTTTCGGTCATAACCCAAAGCTCATGACCAATGATCCCCCTAAGGTGCGCACCTGTGCAATTGCGCACTGCTCAAGTGTCCTCTGCGCACGGCAAATCTATGCCACGCACAAAATTTTATAAAAAAATAACAAATTCTTCGACACACGGACACGACAGAGAAAACCCTTTTCGTCGTCCTTGTTCAAATATTGTAACGTCTGTCGAGACGCTTTGAGGACATGAATTCCATCCATCACTTTACTGAGCAAAACTCTTTATTGTCGGCCATAAACACATCAACAAAACATTAGTAAAAAAAATTATATCTAGCAAAACTGGTCATTTCAAACCAGACCAAAAGCAACTTTGTTATATCAACAGCAGCCGCTCGCTCTTTCTCACTTGCGCCAACACATGCACATATGGCACTTAGCCGGTGATGCGTTTACAGCCACACAAAAAGTCGGACAACTCCAACACCACACATAAAGTGTCATTCCAGGTGGTTGCACTATGATTTACCAATCAAATGTGTGCTTATTCTAGTGTCATTTATTAGGAATCTTAATTGATAAATAATAATCATGAAATGCTGTTAGTATATTAAATAAATACTAATAAAAAGATATTTTTTACAAACAGGAAGTTGCAGCAATGTACACATGATCCCCTGCTTACATCTCATTGTGCAACATGTGAATGTTTTAATGGGAACTAAATGCAATGTCTGAAAGGGCTACAAATTATTTCCAAAGCAGTGATGATTTTTGGGGCCAATATCTCCAGCTAGCTAGGTTTATGTACCACCACAGTCTCATAATGAACCCAACATATTTCTCCGTTAGCCGTGATGCCAATTTTCTCTATGTTAAATCCCATTAATTTATGCTAAAAACATTAGCGAGCCGAATTTACGATTGTTTGTGATCTGTAAAGTTCATCTAGAAAATACTAAATCAAAACTTGTAGTTTATAAAACGTGTAATTTCCGGAAAGTTTCCGGAAATTTACCGGAAAGTTTCCAGAAATTTACCGTAAACTTTCCACCCCTTTGCAACCCTACGCTCCACCAAATATTTTTGTTGGAGCGTTACGACTTCCATAGTCAGACGTACTGTGCTTCAACATACGGGTGTTATTAAGGTGTGTGTTTAAGGCCACCCAAAATGGCACCTATCAGTAGACATTATGTGGAGTTTTATTTCAACCAACTATGCAAAAGCAACTTTTTTTCACTTATTGGTATCTACTGTTTTGTATTTGGGATCAATGGAACAATTTCCCTTGTGGATCAATAAAGTTTGTCTAAGTCTAAGTCCAACCCGGTGCGCCTAAATTAACTGTGGTTGTGCTTATTCTGGTTGTGGTACATGGTGTAATAATATGTGTGACCAGTAGAGGTAGTCACACTTAAGAGATACGTGTGGACTACAGGTTGATGCCTGTTCAATAAACGATGCTAGCAAGTACCAGGAAGCAAGCAAGCCCAAAACTTTGATGTTTCATTGAGAATATAGAACAATACACACGGCGCTCAGAAATCTGTCAAAATGTTTTAGTACGACTTTGGTGACTACAAAGCTGCACCGCTGGATGAATTGTTGGAGCGTTATGACTTCCATAGTCAGACGTACTGTGCTTCAACTTACGGGTATTATTATGGTGTGTGTTTAATGGCACCATAACAGTAGACATTATCTGGTGTTTTGTTTCAAACTACTATGCAAAAGCAACTTTTTTTCACTTATTGGTATCTGCTGTTTTGTATTTGGGATCTATGGAACAATTTCCCTTGTGGATCAATAAAGTTTGTCTAAGTATAAGTCCAACCCGGTGCGCGTAAATTAACTCTGGTTGTGCTTATTCTGGTTGTGGTACATGGTGTATTAATATGTGTGACCAGTAGAGGTAGTCACACTTAAGAGATACGTGTGGACTACAGGTTGATGCCTGTTCAATAAACGATGCTAGCAAGTACCAGGAAGCAAGCAAGCCCAAAACTTTGATGTTTCATTGAGAATATAGAACAATACACACGGCGCTCAGAAATCTGTCAAAATGTTTTAGTACGACTTTGGTGACTACAAAGCTGCACCGCTGGATGAATTGTTAGAGCGTTACGACTTCCATAGTCGGACGTACTGTGCTTCAACTTACGGGTATTATTATGGGGTGTGTTTAATGGCACCTAACAGTAGACATTATCTGGTGTTTTGTTTCAACCTACTATGCAAAAGCAACTTTTTTTCACTTATTGGTATCTGCTGTTTTGTATTTGGGATCTATGGAACAATTTCCCTCGTGGATCAATAAAGTTTGTCTAAGTATAAGTCCAACCCGGTGCGCCTAAATTAACTGTGGTTGTGCTTATTCTGGTTGTGGTACATGGTGTAATAATATGTCTGACCAGTAGAAGTAGTCACACTTAAGAGATACGTGTGGACTACAGGTTGACGCCTGTTCAATAAACGATGCTAGCAAGTACCGGTAAGCAAGCAAGACCAAAACTTTGATGTTTCATTGAGAATATAGAACAATACACACGGCGCTCAGAAATCTGTCAAAATGTTTTAGCACGACTTTGGTGACTACAAAGCTGCACCGCTGGATGAATTGTTGGAGCGTTACGACTTCCATAGTTAGACGTACTGTGCTTCAACTTACGAGTATTATTATGGTGTGTGTTTAATGGCACCTAACAGTAGACATTATCTGGTGTTTTGTTTCAACCTACTATGCAAAAGCAACTTTTTTTCACTTATTGGTATCTGCTGTTTTGTATTTGGGATCTATGGAACAATTTCAATAAAGTTTGTCTAAGTCTAAGTCCAACCCGGTGCGCCTAAATTAACTCTGGTTGTGCTTATTCTGGTTGTGGTACATGGTGTATTAATATGTGTGACCAGTAGAGTCAGTCACACTTAAGAGATACGTGTGGACTACAGGTTGATGCCTGTTCAATAAACGATGCTAGCAAGTACTGGTAAGCAAGCAAGCCCAAAACTTTGATGTTTCATTGAGAATATAGAACAATACACACGGCGCTCAGAAATCTGTCAAAATGTTTTAGTACGACTTTGGTGACTACAAAGCTGCACCGCTGGATGAATTGTTGGAGCGTTACGACTTCCATAGTCAGACGTACTGTGCTTCAACTTACGGGTATTATTATGGTGTGTGTTTAATGGCACCATAACAGTAGACATTATCTGGTGTTTTGTTTCAAACTACTATGCAAAAGCAACTTTTTTTCACTTATTGGTATCTGCTGTTTTGTATTTGGGATCTATGGAACAATTTCCCTTGTGGATCAATAAAGTTTGTCTAAGTCTAAGTCCAACCCGGTGCGCGTAAATTAACTCTGGTTGTGCTTATTCTGGTTGTGGTACATGGTGTATTAATATGTGTGACCAGTAGAGGTAGTCACACTTAAGAGATACGTGTGGACTACAGGTTGATGCCTGTTCAATAAACGATGCTAGCAAGTACCGGTAAGCAAGCAAGCCCAAAACTTTGATGTTTCATTGAGAATATAGAACAATACACACGGCGCTCAGAAATCTGTCAAAATGTTTTAGTACGACTTTGGTGACTACAAAGCTGCACCGCTGGATGAATTGTTGGAGCGTTATGACTTCCATAGTCAGACGTACTGTGCTTCAACTTACGGGTATTATTATGGTGTGTGTTTAATGGCACCTAACAGTAGACATTATCTGGTGTTTTGTTTCAACCTACTATGCAAAAGCAACTTTTTTTCACTTATTGGTATCTGCTGTTTTGTATTTGGGATCTATGGAACAATTTCCCTTGTGGATCAATAAAGTTTGTCTAAGTCTAAGTCCAACCCGGTGCGCCTAAATTAACTCTGGTTGTGCTTATTCTGGTTGTGGTACATGGTGTAATAATTTGTGTGACCAGTAGAGGTAGTCACACTTAAGAGATGCGTGCGGACTACAGGTTGATGCCTGTTCAATAAACGATGCTAGCAAGTACCAGGAAGCAAGCAAGCCCAAAACTTTGATGTTTCATTGAGAATATAGAACAATACACACGGCGCTCAGAAATCTGTCTAAATGTTTTAGTACGACTTTGGTGACTACAAAGCTGCACCGCTGGATGAATTGTTGGAGTGTTACGACTTCCATAGTCAGACGTACTGTGCTTCAACTTACGGGTATTATTATGGTGTGTGTTTAATGGCACCTAACAGTAGACATTATCTGGTGTTTTGTTTCAACCTACTATGCAAAAGCAACTTTTTTTCACTTATTGGTATCTGCTGTTTTGTATTTGGGATCTATGGAACAATTTCCCTTTGTGGATCAATAAAGTTTGTCTAAGTATAAGTCCAACCCGGTGCGCCTAAATTAACTGTGGTTGTGCTTATTCTGGTTGTGGTACATGGTGTAATAATATGTGTGACCAGTAGAAGTA
>NC_084740.1:1498421-1575921 GCF_033978785.1 Entelurus aequoreus
TGTCATAAATAAATACAATTATGTGTGCTTACGGACTGTATCCCTGCAGACTGTATTGATTTATATTGATATATAATGTATATATTGTGTTTTTTATGTTAATTTAATTTAAAAAAAAAAACAAAACAAAAAAAACAATTTTTTTTTTTTTTTTTGTCATAAATAAATACAATTATGTGTGCTTACGGACTGTATCCCTGCAGACTGTATTGATTTATATTGATATATAATGTATATATTGTGTTTTTATGTTAATTTAATTTAAAAAAAAAAAAAAAAAAAAAAATTTTTTTTTTTTTTTTGTCATAAAGAAATACAATTATGTGTGCTTACGGACTGCATCCCTGCAGACTGTATTGATTTATATTGATATATAATGTATATATTGTGTTTTTTATGTTTAATTTAAAAAAAAAAAAAAAAAAAAAAAAAAAGGGTTAGTGTTAGGGTTAGGGTTAGGTTAGGGTTAGGGTTAGGGTTAGGGTTAGGGTTAGGGGTTAGGGTTAGTGGGTTAGGGTTAGGGTTAGGGTTAGGGTTAGGGTTAGGGTTAGGGTTAGGGTTAGGGTTAGGGTTAGGGTGGTTGGGGACCAGTGGCGTAAAGGACAGGGTTAGGGTTAGGTTAGGGTTAGGGTTAGGGTTAGGGTTAGGGTTAGGGTTAGGGTTAGGGGTTAGGGTTAGTGGGTTAGGGTTAGGGTTAGGGTTAGGGTTAGGGTTAGGGTTAGGGTTAGGGTTAGGGTTAGGGTTAGGGTGGTTGGGGACCAGTGGCGTAAAGGACACAGCGATGGGGGCAACAGATGAGAGAAGTCACAACAAGATCGCAGACAAGCAAACACCAGGAGGGGGAAAAGACAGCGAGGAGGAGGAGGAGGAGGAGCGATGAAGAAAGAGCGTATGAGAGGCAGGGGGGGTGACTGTGAGGCCGGGAACATAAAGCAGCAGCCGGGGGGGATGTTTAGATAGGTGCAGGCTGCCACTAGGAAGTCCACGCTCCAGTGTAAACAGGCCGACTGTGGGAGAAACCTGCCCTGGGATGAGTGGACTGGTACTGGCCCAACAGAACCAAGGGGGGGGAGGGGAGGGGAGAGTGGGAGACCAGGAAGGATGGGTACACTTTCAGATCTCACATTATTATTATTATTATTATTATTTTGTCCTGTCCAGCCACTCAGGCAAATCCTATTGTTGATGTAGATGCCCAGAAATGGCAATGAACATTATTACACTACAAATGGATCAATACAAATACCAATATAAATATCACTATTGATAATGAACAATACCAATAATTGACCTCTATTTTCAACAATACAGTTGTTCAAATGCAACAATACAAAATGATAACTAGAGATACAAAAGTAAATGGAGGGGAAATAAAAAGAAGCAAACTGTATTAACCTTGTAGATTGTTATAGTAAAAATAGGTTAAGCTTTGTCAGTTTGCCATGTGTTATACCCAGTTTACCCTAGGGCAACAATGTTAATATATGTTTGATGAAACCTGATTATATGCATGAGTGTATGTATGTATATGTACTTGTATATGTACAGTATGTGTATATGTATGTTTGTACAGTTCATGTATATGTACAGTATGTGTATGTTTGTACAGTGAATGTATATAAACATGTATGTGTATATGTATGTTTGTACAGTGAATGTATATGTACAGTATGTGTATATGTATGTTTGTACAGTGAATGTGTATGTACAGTATGTGTATGTTTGTACAGTGAATGTATATAAACATGTATGTGTATATGTATGTTTGTACAGTGAATGTATATGTACAGTATGTGTATATGTATGTTTGTACAGTGAATGTATATGTACAGTATGTGTATATGTATGTTTGTACAGTGAATGTATATGTACATGTATGTGTATATTTGTACAGTGAATGTATATGTACAGTATGTGTATATGTATGTTTGTACAGTGAATGTATATGTACAGTATGTGTATGTTTGTACAGTGAATGTATATGTACATGTATGTGTATATGTATGTTTGTACAGTGAATGTATATGTACAGTATGTGTATGTTTGTACAGTGAATGTATATGTACATGTATGTGTATATGTATGTTTGTACAGTGAATGTATATGTACAGTATGTGTATGTTTGTACAGCGAATGTATATGTACATGTATGTGTATATGTATGTTTGTACAGTGAATGTATATAAACATAAATGTGTATATGTATGTTTGTACAGTGAATGTATATGTACATGTATGTGTATATGTATGTTTGTACAGTGAATGTATATGTACATGTATGTGATATGTATGTTTGTACAGTGAATGTATATGTACAGTATATGTATGTTTGTACAGTGAATGTATATAAACATGTATGTGTATATGTATGTTTGTACAGTGAATGTATATAAACATAAATGTGTATATGTATGTTTGTACAATGAATGTATATGTACATGTATGTGATATGTATGTTTGTACAGTGAATGTATATAAACATGTATGTGTATATGTATGTTTGTACAGTGAATGTATATGTACATGTATGTGATATGTATGTTTGTACAGTGAATGTATATGTACAGTATGTGTATATGTATGTTTGTACAGTGAATGTATATGTACAGTATATGTATGTTTGTACAATGAATGTATATGTACATGTATGTGATATGTATGTTTGTACAGTGAATATATATGTACAGTATGTGTGTTTGTACAGTGAGTGTATATGTACAGTATGTGTATATGTATGTTTGTACAGTGAATGTATATGTACATGTATGTGTATATGTATGTTTGTGCAGTGAATGTATATGTACATGTATGTGTATATGTATGTTTGTACAGTGAATGTATATGTACATGTATGTGTATATGTATGTTTTTACAGTGAATGTATATGTACAGTATATGTATGTTTGTACAGTGAATGTATATGTACATGTATGTGATATGTATGTTTGTACAGTGAATATATATGTACAGTATGTGTGTTTGTACAGTGAGTGTATATGTTCAGTATGTGTATATGTATGTTTGTACAGTGAATGTATATGTACATGTATGTGTATATGTATGTTTGTACAGTGAATGTATATGTACAATATATGTATGTTTGTACAGTAAATGTATATGTACATGTATGTGTATATGTATGTTTGTACAGTGAATGTATATGTACATGTATGTGTATATGTATGTTTGTACAGTGAATGTATATGTACATGTATGTGTATATGTATGTTTGTACAGTGAATGTATATGTACAGTATATGTATGTTTGTACAGTGAATGTATATGTACATGTATGTGATATGTATGTTTGTACAGTGAATATATATGTACAGTATGTGTGTTTGTACAGTGAGTGTATATGTACAGTATGTGTATATGTATGTTTGTACAGTGAATGTGTATGTACAGTATAAGTATGTTTGTACAGTGAATGCATATGAACATGTATGTGTATATGTATGTTTGTACAGTGAATGTATATGTACAGTATGTGTATATGTATGTTTGTACAGTGAATGTATATGTACATGTATGTGTATATTTGTACAGTGAATGTATATGTACAGTATGTGTATATGTATGTTTGTACAGTGAATGTATATGTACAGTATGTGTATGTTTGTACAGTGAATGTATATGTACATGTATGTGTATATGTATGTTTGTACAGTGAATGTATACGTACAGTATGTGTATGTTTGTACAGTGAATGTATATGTACATGTATGTGTATATGTATGTTTGTACAGTGAATGTATATGTACAGTATGTGTATGTTTGTACAGCGAATGTATATGTACATGTATGTGTATATGTATGTTTGTACAGTGAATGTATATAAACATAAATGTGTATATGTATGTTTGTACAGTGAATGTATATGTACATGTATGTGTATATGTATGTTTGTACAGTGAATGTATATGTACATGTATGTGATATGTATGTTTGTACAGTGAATGTATATGTACAGTATATGTATGTTTGTACAGTGAATGTATATAAACATGTATGTGTATATGTATGTTTGTACAGTGAATGTATATAAACATAAATGTGTATATGTATGTTTGTACAATGAATGTATATGTACATGTATGTGATATGTATGTTTGTACAGTGAATGTATATAAACATGTATGTGTATATGTATGTTTGTACAGTGAATGTATATGTACATGTATGTGATATGTATGTTTGTACAGTGAATGTATATGTACAGTATGTGTATATGTATGTTTGTACAGTGAATGTATATGTACAGTATATGTATGTTTGTACAATGAATGTATATGTACATGTATGTGATATGTATGTTTGTACAGTGAATATATATGTACAGTATGTGTGTTTGTACAGTGAGTGTATATGTACAGTATGTGTATATGTATGTTTGTACAGTGAATGTATATGTACATGTATGTGTATATGTATGTTTGTGCAGTGAATGTATATGTACATGTATGTGTATATGTATGTTTTTACAGTGAATGTATATGTACAGTATATGTATGTTTGTACAGTGAATGTATATGTACATGTATGTGATATGTATGTTTGTACAGTGAATATATATGTACAGTATGTGTGTTTGTACAGTGAGTGTATATGTTCAGTATGTGTATATGTATGTTTGTACAGTGAATGTATATGTACATGTATGTGTATATGTATGTTTGTACAGTGAATGTATATGTACAATATATGTATGTTTGTACAGTAAATGTATATGTACATGTATGTGTATATGTATGTTTGTACAGTGAATGTATATGTACATGTATGTGTATATGTATGTTTGTACAGTGAATGTATATGTACATGTATGTGTATATGTATGTTTGTACAGTGAATGTATATGTACAGTATAAGTATGTTTGTACAGTGAATGTATATGTACATGTATGTGTATATGTATGTTTGTACAGTGAATGTATATGTACAGTATATGTATGTTTGTACAGTGAATGTATATGTACATGTATGTGATATGTATGTTTGTACAGTGAATATATATGTACAGTATGTGTGTTTGTACAGTGAGTGTATATGTACAGTATGTGTATATGTATGTTTGTACAGTGAATGTGTATGTACAGTATAAGTATGTTTGTACAGTGAATGCATATGAACATGTATGTGTATATGTATGTTTGTACAGTGAATGTATATAAACATAAATGTGTATATGTATGTTTGTACAGTGAATGTATATGTACATGTATGTGTATATGTATGTTTGTACAGTGAATGTATATGTACAGTATATGTATGTTTGTACAGTGAATGTATATGTACAGTATGTGTATGTGTATGTTTGTACAGTGAATGTATATGTACAGTATGTGTATAGTACAATATCTGACGTGGGTGGGCTGAGGTACAGTAAATGAGTTAGTGTAAAATATTGAATGGAGAAGCTACAAGCATAGACACTTCCACACACACTTTCTGCTGCTTCCAGAGTTTTAGGGGAATTTTCTTTGAACATGAAACTCCATGCAGCAAGTGAAGAGAAACATTCCAGGAGCAGCCATGCAGCGTCACACCCCTCAGTCACATGACACTTCCCACAGCCACGGGTTGCGGCATGTTGCTGCCCAGGTCACGTGCAAGAAGTGCAGGTGTGCACAGACACTTACTGCCACCTCGGCACCTGGGCCACACAATACCAGACCAGCAAACGTGGCCATGTTTTATCCAGCTCATACGTACATTATACTGTAATACACTAAAGCAGGGGTCTGCAACCCAAACTGTTGAAAGAGCATATTGGACCACAAATACAACAACAACAAATCTGTCTGGAGCCCCAAAAAATTAAAAGCCTTCTATAAGTGATGTAATGAAGTCAACATATGATGTAAGTGTCTATATTAGCTATATTAGCCTACTATCAAAATGACTTTAAAAGTCTTATATAAGTGTTAAAATGAAGACAACACATGATGTAAGTGTCTATATTAGCTATATTAGCTTACTATCAAAATGACTTTAAAAGTCTTATATAAGTGTTATAATGAAGACAACACATGATGTAAGTGTCTATATTAGCTATATTAGCCTACTATCAAAATGACTTTAAAAGTCTTATATAAGTGTTATAATGAAGACAACACATGATGTAAGTGTCTATATTAGCCTACTATCAAAATGACTTTAAAAGTCTTATATAAGTGTTATAATGAAGACAACGCGTGATGTAAGTGTCTATATTAGCTATATTAGCCTACTATCAAAATGACTTTAAAAGTCTTATATAAGTGTTATAATGAAGGCAACACATGATGTAAGTGTCTATATTAGCTATATTAGCCTACTATCAAAATGACTTTAAAAGTCTTATATAAGTGTTATAATGAAGGCAACACATGATGTAAGTGTCTATATTAGCTATATTAGCCTACTATCAAAATGACTGTAAAAGTCTTATATAAGTGTTATAATGAAGACAACACATGATGTAAGTGTCTATATTAGCTATATTAGCCTACTATCAAATGACTATGTGTCGCAGGTTGAAGCAAATCTTGGTTGACCGAAATGTTGAAATGTAATATTTATTCGACACATTTTTCCAACATTAGACACCATTAGTAAGTCTGAGGCTACTCAGAAGGTGAGATAACTCCTGGTAATGACTGGTTTGTAATGACCAAAGGTATAGATGTGTGTGTCCAAGTCAGGGCCGGCCCGTGGCATAGGCCGTATAGGCAAATGCTAAGGGCGCCGTCCACCAGGGGGCGCCACGCCAGTGCCACAAATGTTGGAGAAAAAAAATAAAAAATGTTGGTACTATTATTTCTAAATACAAAAAATAATCCCACGTTAATTAAAATGCAAAGTAAAGCCTATTTAATACTAATATTATTTGTTACAACATTACGCCCCCTGCCTTCTCGTATCATGACTCTTACCACATCAAAAAATCAACACAAGATGTCAAAACGGCCAAAACTGTCAGGTGCCCGGGGAAGAAAAAATAGAAAAGAAGAGGAGGAGAAACGAGAAAAAGACAGAGGTAGCAGGTAGGTAACGTTAGCCTACATGAAATGATTTGTCTGTTACAGAATGTGATAGTAACCTGGCTTTTTAGCATTAAGCTAATGTTACATGATTCGGCAATTGCTAATCAATAAATAGCTAGTTCTGTTTTAATGTCGGGTTAATATTGTGGAGGGGGCTAAATTGTTATGGAAATTAATAATGTAACGTTAGGTAATTACAGTACTCCCACCTTGCATTCCTCAGGGACATTTGTATTAGATCTTTTAAGCAGGTGTTTTTTGTTGACATTGTTATTGCCTTCTGGTTAGCTAATGTTTGCCCTGCAGGTAATAGTCACTTTTCCACCCCTTCATATATTAGGTACAGTTGTAAGCCTAGTTGTTAAAGTGCACATCATTAATGTTAATTAAGCAATATCACATGAGAGGGAATGCTGTTTTTTTAATTTGAGCACTGCTGTGATTCGGTTAAAGATAATCATAACAAAACATTGTCATATAATATGTTAATTTGCTTTCTTTAAGTAAAAAAAAAGGTCAAAGACAAAGCTATTCGGTTTCTTGTGAGTATATACACTTCACTGCCGATGTGTGGGGGCGCCACCTAAAATCTTGCCTAGGGCGCCAGATTGGTTAGGGCCGGGCCTGGTCCAAGTTAAAGGAAACTGCAGGCTGTCTTCTTCTAATAGATTTATTACAATCTTTGGCAAGCTAGGTAACGTTTGCTGTGGTCTGGAACAACATGGCACACAAACAGAAATGCAGCCAATATTACATACAGATAATGTGTCATGAGACATGCAAATATACATTAAATACACAAAGGATAAAAGTAAAGGAAATTAAATGACACACACACAAGCCAAACTCTGATAGAATCTGGCCAGGGTCTTCAGCGTCACGGCTCAGCACCACCCCGCTACTTTCTGAGTCTCCAAACGTAAACCACCGGGGCAGCCAGGACGGACGGCATGAGTGGTCTAAGTGGAGCGACATCCGGACCAGCGCTCTGACGTGGACCTCCGCAATCTCCTCCTGGACCAGGACCATGGACCATGGACCACGGAGCAGCTGGGAGTCCCAGCAGAGCCTGACGCTCCCTCTCAGGATAACACACACACCCTTGCACACTCACGTCTGGATCACACACACACACTCACAGACCTCACTTACAAGCACTTTTCATGCCATACGTCATCCCGAGTTGCAGTCCAGGTCAAGGGATGACACAAAAAGCCCACAAGACATTTTGGTGAAGCAGCTCAGCTTCTATCATCGTCTTCTGCAACTAACTTAGTCATGCATGTTTGGAAATACACTCTGACAGCATTGTACGCTCAATTAAATCCAGAGGAACCTCCCCCAAAAATAATCACGATGGCCATCAAAGCATCTCATGTAGGAACAGTGGTAAACACATATTTGTCCTGGCTGCTCAGTACAATATGACTACAGTAGGGTTGTCCCGGTACCATCATGTATTTCAGTACTTTTCTAAATGAAGGGGACCACAAAACAATGTCATTATTGGCTTTATTTGAACAAAAAATGTTAGTGTACATGAAACATATGTTTATTATTGTCATTTAGTCCTTAAATAATATTAAATAATATTAATATTAATATGAAATAATATTAAATAATATTAGGGTGTATGAAACATATGTTTATTATTGTAATTTAGTCCTTAAATAATATTAAATAATATTAATATTAATATTAAATAATATTAAATAATATTAGGGTACATGAAACATGTTTATTATTGTAATTTAGCCCTTAAATAATATTAAATAATATTCATATTAATATTAAATAATATTATGGTACATGAAACATATGTTTATTATTGTAATTTAGTCCTTAAATAATCTTAAATAATATTAATATTAATATTAAATAATATTAGGGTACATGAAACATATGTTTATTATTGTAATTTAGCCCTTAAATAATATTAAATAATATTAATATTAATATTAAATAATATTAAATAATATTAGGGTATATGAAACATATGTTTATTATTGTAATTTAGTCCTTAAATAATATTAAATAATAATAATATTAATATTAAATAATATTAAATAATATTAGGGTACATGAAACATGTTTATTATTGTAATTTAGCCCTTAAATAATATTAAATAATATTAATATTATTGTTAAATAATATTAGGGTACATGAAACATAAGTTTATTATTGTAATTTAGTCCTTAAATAATCTTAAATAATATTAATATTAATATTAAATAATATTAGGGTACATGAAACATATGTTTATTATTGTAATTTAGCCCTTAAATAATATTAAATAATATTAATATTAATATTAAATAATATTAAATAATATTAGGGTATATGAAACATATGTTTATTATTGTAATTTAGTCCTTAAATAATATTAAATAATATTAATATTAATATTAAATAATATTAAATAATATTAGGGTACATGAAACATATGTTTAGTATTGCAATTTAGTCCTTAAATAAAATAGTGAACATACTAGACAACTTGTCTTTTAGTAGTAAGTAAACAAACAAAGACTCCTAATTAGTCTGCTGACGTACGCAGTAACATATTGTGTCATATAGCTACACTGCAAAAAGTCGGTGTTCAAAAACAACAACAAAATACAACAATGAAGGGTGATTTACTTGAACTACCGTATTTCCTTGAATAGCCGCCGGGGCGCTAATTAATTTAAAACCTCTTCTCACTCCTGCGCTTACCAAAAGCATGCGGGATAGGCAAGCATGCGCTAAATATTTTAAAACCTCTTCTCACTCCGGCGCTTACCATGCGGAAATTCTAGGCATATGCTAATTATTTTGCGAAACGAGTTTGACCCGGCGGAAGTGCCAAGCATGCGCTAATTATTTTGCGAAACGAGTTTGACCCGGCTGTAATTCTAGGCAGGCGAATACTATATTCCCGGCTGCAATTCAAGGAAATACGGTAAGCAAAATTATCTGCCAATAGAACAAGAAAACTTGACTTGTCAAGACTTTCCAAAACAAGTAAAATTAGCTAACTTCAATGAAGCCAAAAACAACTTAAAATAAGTATATTCTCACTAATAACAAGTGCACTTTTCTTGGTAGAAAAAAAAAAAAAAGAGACCTTTTTGCTCAATATGTTGAAAAATATTCTTAAATGAAGTAAATGCTAGTGCCATTATTTTGACATAATGATATGCGCTCGGCATTACATTTCTTGAAACCTGCAAACTTACATTAAAAAGTACTTTATTGTTCTTAATGGAAAGGCAACAAGGCAAGCGCTTGTTACTCTCGGGGTCTCCTAGCCGCTCAGGCAAACCATATTGTCTAAAAATGCATTTTTCCATGGATAACATGACATCATCGCGCCAAGTGCATGCTCGTTCAGTCAATTAGTGTGCGAGGAATATACATATATATATATATATATATATATATATATATATATATATATATATATATATATATATATATATATACATATATATATATATATATATATATATATATATATATATATATATATATATATATATATATATATATATATATATACATACACACTACCGTTGAAAAGTTTGGGGTCACCCAAACAATTTAGTGGAATAGCCTTCATTTCTAAGAACAAGAATAGACTGTCGAGTTTCAGATGAAAGTTCTCTTTTTCTGGCCATTTTGAGCGTTTAATTGACCCCACAAATGTGATGCTCCAGAAACTCAATCTGCTCAAAGGAAGGTCAGTTTTGTAGCTTCTGTAACGAGCTAAAGTGTTTTCAGATGTGTGAACATGATTGCACAAGGGTTTTCTAATCATCAATTAGCCTTCTGAGCCAATGAGCAAACACATTGTACCATTAGAACACTGGAGTGATAGTTGCTGGAAATGGGCCTCTATACACCTATGTAGATATTGCGCCAAAAAGCAGACATTTGCAGCTAGAATAGTCATATACCACATTAGTAATGTATAGAGTGTATTTCTTTCAAGTTAAGACTAGTTTAAAGTTATCTTCATTGAAAAGTACAGTGCTTTTCCTTCAAAAATAAGGACATTTCAATAATGTGACCCCAAACTTTATATATATATATATATATATATATATATATATATATATATATATATATATATATATATATATATATATATATATTATATATATATATATATATATATATATATATATATATATGAAATACTTGACTTTCAGTGAATTCTAGCTATATATATATATATATATATATATATATATATATATATATATATATATATATATATATATATATAAATACTTGAATTTCAGTGTTCTGGAGGCTATCCAGTAGATGGCAGTATTGTCCTGTTTAAGAGTGTCACAACATTGCTGTTTACGGCAGACGAACTGCTTTACGGTAGACTAAACGTGACGTGTGTTGTTGTGTGTTGTTACCGCGCTGGGAGGACGTTAATGAAACCGCCTAACAACAAACCCACGTAAGAAACCAAGAACTCGCCCTCGATCATTCTACAGTTATGACGTCATTGGGCAGGCACGCTGTTTATATCGTGGGAAAGCGGACGTGAGAACCGGCTGTCCCCACTCAGGTCCGCATTGAGCTGGAGGGAGCGTGGCCTCCAGCTCCGGCTGAATACCGGGAGTTTGTCGGGAGAAAATTTCTGCCGGGAGGTTGTCGGGAGGGTTGGCAAGTATGTCATTTACTGACCTTTTTATCATAAAATATCTGTGAATTAGTATATACAACAGTTTTGTAATATGTAATTAGTTAATTCAGTCATTATTAATATACTGAGATGAAGAATATCTTATTTTTAATAACGTTGAAAGTATTTCTCATAATTCTTCTTCTTTGTACTTTGTAATTAGAACGACCTCTTAAACTGGATCATATCAGTACAATGTTTAACTTCTTTACTTCATCCATTCCATCATTTCAAAAAAATGAGCCTGGGGCCCGGTATATCTATTTTTAGGAAAACTAATATAAAACCTCACAATAAAGTCTGGTTGAATGCTAAAAATGTTATGACAGACCACCCTAAAAATGGAATGGAATTTTTAAAATTGTTCTATGAAGGATAAAACCCTGAATATTGACAACATATGAAGGTCACACCCCCTCTCCATCCACATATTTTACATTCAAGCAAAACACAACAAAAATGCAGCAAACACAGTGAAATATGAACGTGAAGGGTAAAAAACACCCACCTACAATCTGATATATGTGATATATCACTAGGGATGATGTTTGATAAGGAATTATCGAGTTCGAGCCTATTATCGAATCCTCTTATCGAACCGATTCCTTATCGATTCTCTTATGGAGTCCAGATAGGTTGTTGTATATGGAAAAAAACACACAATATTTGGTTTAACAAAAGCTCACTTTTATTATATAATAAAAAAATAAAATCTAATAAATAAATAAATATTGACTGTTACCCACCTAAAAAAAATAAAATAAAATAAATAAATATTGACTGTTGTTACCCAAAGTATATTAAGTGGGATTTTTCAGAGAAACAAATATATACAGTAACACAAAAACAAGCTGTCTCTGTGATCACTATAGGTGTATAAATAATAATATAGTGTTAAATAAAATCAGTCCCTTGGGCACAAAACTGAAAATAATACAGCTCTCCAAAAAGTGCACTTCTGCTGCTATTGGAACATAACTGCTTGTTATGATGCTTTGACATTTTTGCACTTTATTTCTTTATTGAAAGAACATTCTATGAAGAGAAAAGTTCTTTGCAAATGTGGTTACAATGCTCATAAATGAAAAGTTAAAGCTAAAAAAAGAAATACACTTTATTGAGTTAACATTATTTCTTTATAGGGGAAAAATGTTATGAGCTAGAGCAGGGGTCACCAACGCGGTGCCCGCGGGCACCAGGTAGCCCGTAAGGACCAGATGAGTAGCCCGCTGGCCTGTTCTAAAAATAGCTCAAATAGCAGCACTTACCAGTGAGCTGCCTCTATTTTTTTTAAATTTTATTTATTTACTAGCAAGCTGGTCTCACTTTGCTCGACATTTTTAATTCTAAGAGAGACAAAACTCAAATAGAATTTGAAAATCCAAGAAAATATTTAAAGACTTGGTCTTCACTTGTTTAAATAAATACATTATTTTTTTTTACTTTGCTTCTTATAACTTTCAGAAAAACAATTTTAGAGAAAAAATACAACCTTAAAAATGATTTTAGGATTTTTAAACACATATACCTTTTTACCATTTAAATTCCTTCCTCTTCTTTCCTGACAATTTAAATCAATGTTCAAGTAAATTTTCTTTTTTTGTAAAGAATAATAAATACATTTTATTTTAATTCTTCATTTTAGCTTCTGTTTTTTCGACAAAGAATATTTGTGAAATATTTCTTCAAACTTATTATGATTAAAATTCAAAAAAAATATTCTGGCAAATCTAGAAAATCTGTAGAATCAAATGTAAATCTTATTTCAAAGTCTTTTGAATTTCTTTTAAAATTTTTGTTCTGGAAAATCTAGAAGAAATAATGATTTGTCTTTGTTAGAAATTTTAACAAAGTGTAGATTGGAGTTTAACCTATTTAAAACATGTCATCAAAATTCTAAAATTAATCTTAATCAGGAAAAATTACTAATGATGTTCCATAAATTATTTTTTTAATTTTTTCAAAAAGATTCGAATTAGCTAGTTTTACTCTTCTTTTTTTCGGTTGAATTTTGAATTTTAAAGAGTCGAAATTGAAGATAAACTATGTTTCAAAATTTAATTGTCATTTTTTTCGTGTTTTCTCCTCTTTTAAACCGTTCAATTAAGTGTAAATATCATTAATTATTAATAATAACAGAGTTAAAGGTAAATTGAGCAAATTGGCTATTTCTGGCAATTTATTTAAGTGTGTATCAAACTGGTAGCCCTTCGCATTAATCAGCACCCAAGAAGTAGCTCTTGCTTTCAAAAAGGTTGGTGACCCCTGAGCTAGAGAATATAACAACTACACTACCCAGCATGCAACGGGAGTTACGAGCATGCGCGGTAGCCCCGAAAAGTGTTGCATGTTGCCACGCTGTGGAAGTAAACGTCAAGAACTCAGCCAACACGCCTCGTCTGCATTATTTATAATTAGACAAACAACACATCTACAGTGTGATTTTGTTTTGTTAACAAGGAAAGAAAAACAAAAGTTCAAAAAGGGAGATGTGTTGTATATATATGTATGTGCTGCAGTGTTGTATATATATGTATGTGCTGCAGTGTTGTATATATATGTATGTGCTGCAGTGTTGTATATATATGTATGTGCTGCAGTGTTGTATATATATGTATGTGCTGCGGTGTTGTATATATATGTATGTGCTGCGGTGTTGTATATATATGTATGTGCTGCGGTTGTTTTAAGAAGGTTGCGACAGCTGCCGTAAAGGAGGTGCGTTGCTAGCCTGGTTGTCCTGTTTCCGGTTGGTGGTAAAAGTGTTGGTCATGTGTTTTTACCCTGCTCAAATCTCTCAGTAAAGTTATTCATTGGATTATACCTTTTGTTTTGAACTTTATTACACCTTGGAGCGCTTTTTCCCGTCCATTGTTTTCCTGCTTTCGCTATCTGCGCCTAATGACTGAGCTACGTGACGTCATTTATTGTGACGTCACACGGAGCATTTCTGGTCGGGACGGGATTCCAATAAAGAATCAACTCTTTTCCTTTACTATAGTGGTCTCGATAACGGGTACCGGTTCTCAAAAAGGGATTCGAGTCCGAGGACTCGGTTCTTTTCTTATCAAACAACCGGGAAAACCGGTTTCGAGTATCATCCCTATGTATCACTAAGCTTTAGAACTTTCTTGTAAAAATCTCCTTCCGCATCTGTCCCTGACACCCACATTTCAGGCTCTGGAAACACTCTGTGGAAACACTCCCCACCCACACTGCTTGGTGCCTCGTCTGACCTGCTGTGACGTAGATTACCATAGTAACTAGTAGGGTTCTACGGTATACGGGTATTAGTATAGTACAGCGATACTAATGAATCATATTCGGTACCATACCGCCTCTGAAAACTACCCTAAGATTTTTGGTTAGAATAAAGCCAACAATGCAATTTTTTTCTGGTCCCCTTTATTTAGAAAAGTATCGAAAGGTACCGAAAAGTATCAAAATAATATTGGTATCAGGACAACACTAGTCACTAAAATATCATGAAAAAGTGCAGATTCCAATAATTGAAAGACTTTAGTATAGTTGAAGACTTACGGTCATTAGAAAACATGATGGTGGCTACACTTTACATCTTAAACATCTAAAAAAAAAATATTTGGGAATGTCCGGCGGGCCAGATTGAAAAGCTTAACGGGCTGCATGTGGCCCCCGGGCCTTCATTTGCCCAGGTCTGGTCTAATTGATCTTTTTTGTAACACGGTTAACGAATGTAGCGCACATTTGTAGTTATTTCCCCACATTTCTGCACAATAACTCAGATATGGTAATACTATAGTAGCGAGCAGTAAAGAATGTGAAGTCATTTGTTAAACCAAATATTGTGTTTTTTTCCATATACAACAACCTATCTGGACTCCATAAGAGAATCGATAAGGAATCGGTTCGATAAGAGGATTCGGTAATAGGCTCGAACTCGATAATTTCTTATCAAACATCATCCCTACTTCTACCGAGGTATTGGCTTTCTGGTTCACACTCTAAAAGGGCTGTGTGCATTATTATTAAAGGCCTACTGAAAGCCACTACTAGCGACCACGCAGTCTGATAGTTTATATATCAATGATGAAATCTTAACATTGCAACACATGCCAATACGGCCGGGTTAACTTATAAAGTGACATTTTAAATTTCCCGGGAAATATCCGGCTGAAACATCGCGGTATGATGACGTATGCGTGTGACGAAGTCCGAGTAACGGAAGTTATGGTACCCCGTAGAATCCTATACAAAAAGCTCTGTTTTCATTTCATAATTCCACAGTATTCTGGACATCTTTTGCAATTTTTTTAATGAACAATGAAGGCTGCAAAGAAGACAGTTGTAGGTGGGATCAGTGTATTAGCAGCGGACTACAGCAACACAACCAGGAGGACTTTGTTGGAGCGCTAGCCACGCTAGCCGCCGACCTCACCTTGACTTCCTACGTATACATATCTGTGTAATCTGTGATCTACAATATAAAAAGGAGAGTGTGGAATCCAATGAGCCAGCTTGTACCTAAGTTACGGTCAGAGCGAAAAAAGATACGTCCTGCACTGCCTCTCAAGTCCTTCACTGTAACGTTCCTCATCTACGAATCTTTCATCCTCGCTCAAATTAATGGGGTAATCATCACTTTCTCGGTCCGAATCTCTCTCGCTCCATTGTAAACAACGGGGAATTGTGAGGAATACTAGCTCCTGTGACGTCACGCTACTTCCGCTACAGGCAAGGCTTTTTTTTAACAGCGAGCAAAAGTTGCGAACTTTATCGTTGATTTTCTCTACTAAATCCTTTCAGCAAAAATATGGCAATATCGCGAAATGATCAAGTATGACACATAGAATGGATCTGCTATTCCCGTTTAAATAAAAAAAAATCATTTCGCCTACTGAAATGATTTTTTTTTATTTTTAATTTTTTTATTTATAATAACAGTAAATATAATAATTAGTATAATTAGTATTAGCATATAATTGGTATCCATCCATCCATTTTCTACCGCTTGTCCCTTTTTGGGGTCGCGGGGGGTGCTGGAGCCTATCTCAGCTGCATTCGGGCGGAAGGCGGGGTACACCCTGGACAAGTCGCCACCTCATCGCAGGGCCAACACAGACAGACAGACAACATTCACACTCACATTCACACACTAGGGCCAATTTAGTGTTGCCAATCAACCTATCCCCAGGTGCATGTTTTTGGAGGTGGGAGGAAGCCGGAGTACCCGGAGGGAACCCACGCAGTCACGGGGAGAACATGCAAACTCCACACAGAAAGATCCCGAGCCCCGGATTGAACTCACGACCTTCGTATTGTGAGGCACATGCACTAACCCCTGTACCACCGTGCTGCCCACCATATAATTGGTATGTATTTTTTAAAATAATTTTCATATTTTTCGTGGTTTTTTTTGTTTGTTGTATTTGTGTCATTTTTGTCCTTAAATCAGTCAATAATTCATAGCAAAATTGATTTGAATTTATTATTATTATTATTATTTAAACATTCAACACTTAAATCTCTATATCAGCTTCAGATAATATATAGCGTAATTAATATTGTATATTTATAATAACAATCAATATAATAATTAGTATAATTAGTATTAGCATATAATTTGTATGTATTTTTAAAAATATTTTTTATATTTTTCACGTTTTTTGTTTGTTTGTTGTATTTGTGTCATTTTTGTCCTTAAATCAGTCAATAATTCATAGCAAAATTGATTTGAATTTATTATTATTATTATTATTATTATTTAATTTTTTTTTTAGCAGAGACAGGTGTTTTTTAATTCCACTAAAATTTTTGGGGATCCAAAAGTGCCCCACTCATAAAATGGTCAAGCTTTTTTTTGTAGTTTTTATTTTTTTACATTCAACACTTAAATCTCTATATCAGTTTCAGATAATATATAGTGTAATTAATATAGTATATTTATAATAACAGTAAATATAATAATTAGTATAATTAGTATTAGCATATAATTGGTATGTATTTTTTAAAATAATTTTCATATTTTTCGTGGTTTTGTTTGTTTGTTGTATTTGTGTCATTTTTGTCCTTAAATCAGTCAATAATTCATAGCAAAATTGATTTGAATTTATTATTATTATTATTATTATTATTTTAGCAGAGACAGGTGTTTTTTAATCCCACTAAAATTTTTGGGGATCCAAAAGTGCCCCACTCATAAAATGGTCATGATTTTTTGTATATTTTTTTTTTACATTCAACACTTAAATCTCTATATCAGCTTCAGATAATAAATAGTGTAATTAATATAGTATGTCTATGATAACAATCAATATAATAATTAGTATAATTAGTATTAGCATATCATTTGTATGTATTTTTAAAAAATAATTTTCATATTTTTCATGTTTTTGTTTGTTTGTTGTATTTGTGTCATTTTTGTCCTTAAATCAGTCAATAATTCATAGCAAAATTGATTTGAATTTATTATTATTATTATTATTTTTTTTTTTTTAGCAGAGACAGCCGTTTTTTAATTCCACTAAAATTTTTGGGGATCCAAAAGTGCCCCGCTCATAAAATGGTCATGCTTTTTTTTGTAGTTTTTTTTTTTACATTCAACACTTAAATCTCTATATCAGCTTCAGATAATATATAGTGTAATTAATATAGTATACTTATAATAACAATCAATATAATAATTAGTATAATTAGTATTAGCATATAATTTGTATGTATTTTTTAAAATAATTTTCAATTTTTTTGTTTTTGTTTGTTTGTTGTATTTGTGTCATTTTTGTCCTTAAATCAGTCAATAATTCATAGCAAAATTGATTTGAATTTATTATTATTATTATTATTATTATTATTATTATTATTATTATTATTTGAGCAGAGACTGGTGTTTTTTAATTCCACTAAAATTTTTGGGGATCCAAAAGTGCCCCACTCATAAAATGGTCATGCTTTTTTTTTTTGGAGTTTTTTTTTTTACATTCAACACTTAAATCTCTATATCAGCTTCAGATAATATATAGTGTCATTAATATAGTATATTTATACAAACAATCAATACAATAATTAGTATAATTAGTATTAGCATATAATTTGTATGTATTTTTTAAAATAATTTTCATATTTTTTGTGTTTTTTTTGTTTGTTGTATTTGTGTCATTTTTGTCCTTAAATCAGTCAATAATTCATAGCAAAATTGATTTGAATTTATTATTATTATTATTATTATTATTTTTTTTTTTAGCAGAGACAGGTGTTTTTTAATTCCACTAAAATTTTTGGGGATCCAAAAGTGCCCCACTCATAAAATGGTCATGCTTTTTTTTGTAGATTTTTTTTACATTCAACACTTAAATCTCTATATCAGCTTCAGATAATAAATACTGTAATTAATATTGTATATTTATAATAACAATCAATATAATAATTAGTATAATTAGTATTAGCATATCATTTGTATGTATTTTTAAAAATTATTTTCATATTTTTCGTGTTTTTTTTGTTTGTTGTATTTGTGTCATTTTTGTCCTTAAATCAGTCGATAATTCATAGCAACATTGATTTTGACTCATTATTTTATTTTTTGAAAAATTATTTTAAAAAATTGTGTTTTTAAAGTCAACAATGCAACTTTTTTTTCTCGTTGCATTTCACCTATTTGCTCTTTTATTCCACGTTTTAATGTTAAAAAAAAAAAAAAGTTTTAGTATTTTTCGAATGATGTGCCGCGGGCCGGTTAAACATGAGCTGCGGGCCACAAATGGGGTCACACTTTGGACACCCCTGATGTAACAGCTGCAACAAAAAACAAAAAAAAAAGAGTAGATCCAGCAGAAAATGTACATTATAAACAAAGAGAGGTAGCTAACATAGGACAGAGAGGGGATTTGTTGTAGACAATATCATAGCAACACTTAGAGAGTGTGCAGATTTAATTAAAACAACAAATACATTCCAGCCAGTATGGAGCACTCAGATATAGCAGACATCCACCGAGTCTAAATTCAACGCCCAGTAATTGTGTTTCTGTAGTATTTCTCCAGCAATGGTCATGTGGTGACATCAATGATGCTATCTGAAGGCCTAGGTGGGAAACACACGGCCCAACACAGCTAAATACTGATTGTTATCAATCAACAGACTGTTATCATACATCCATTGCTATTCTTTATAAAGTAAGACACATGCTGAATAAGACATGTCTGCAAATGTTATATTATTCTTTAGTTTTTCCATATTTAACATATTGTGTAGAAGTTTGGAGAAATGCTCATAAAACAAACACTAATTCAACTTCCAAAAAGGGTCATTAGAATAATACACAAAGCGTGCTACTATGAACGTACCAATCCATTATTCATAAGTTCTAATGTGTTAAAATGTTCAGATATTGTGTTTTTAAAAACAAATGATGTTCGGAGTAAAGAACAACAGCCTTCCAGCTTGTATTCTTAGGTTTTTTTCAATTAAGAGGAAAACAATATAATTTACGGGGGATGTTGATTTTTTAAAATAGGTAAAGTAAGAAAAAATATAAAATACAAATGTATTTCAGTTTTAGGAGTTTGAACGTTGATGTTCCAGGCAATCTAATTTTCAGTGAAGGTTTAGGATAGGCAAATATAAGTTTTGCCTTCAGCCTATTACTTTTTTGGTCATTCTTTTTATTTTTTGTGTATGTATGATTGTTAAATATGTATAATCTTTGCTGTTAAATCCATCACACAAAATAGTTGATTTTATGACCAAAATAAACTGTACATGTTATGTTAGATCCACTATGGACTGGACTCTCACACTATTATGTTAGATCCACTATGGACTGGACTCTCACACTATTATGTTAGATCCACTATGGACTGGACTCTCACTATTATGTTAGATCCACTATGGACTGGACTCTCACACTATTATGTTAGATCCACTATGGACTAAACTTGTGCAGCCCTTTGAGACACTCATGATTTAGGGCTATATAAGTAAACATTGATTGATTGATTGATTGATACGTGGAGGAACATCTGGAAAACAACAACTTTTCAAGAATTCCCACGCTCCAGGTTCTTGTACAATAAGCCATGTTGCACGCACACAAACACACGTCACCAGTTATTAAACACATTATTTTAGGGTGTGCATAAATGCAGGGGCGAGGATCCGCTTCCAATATTCACCAGAGATGTCTAAAGTGCGTCTTCAGGTCTTGAACTAACAAGACCCGAGGAGGAAGTGGACCACGCTGCACTTTCAGTGACACACTTCTTTTTTTTTTTCTTTCCCAGGCTTCTCTGCGGCGTGCGTCTTGCGTCACAACTTCTGGTCTCATGTGGTTTGACTGCGGTTGGCAAACTGCTCCGGTTCACAGAGCGAGCGAGAAGCGCAACTTCTAAACCGGGTCTCGTGGTCCCTCCTTGCACGGCGTCGTACGCACGGCCATGAGAAGAAGCAGCGAGAAACGCTGGCCACAAAGAAACCTCGGGCCCACACAGAAGCCTCCGCTTCCAGTTCTCAGTCCGGGGAGGGTTTAGCAGCAGGGGGGCTGCCATGGCGCTGATGACGCCTCCGGTTGTGATGAGCAGCTGGAAGCCATTTTGACTGAATTAGCTGTGGGGCCTGCAGGAGGAGAGCCCGGCTTTGCAGGTCCGTACCTGGCCGGCGTTGAAACAAAGCCGTGACCACGGACACAAGGCAGAGAGGAAACTGCAACACGGGAGCCTGCAGGATCTCAAAACCTTGTCATTGGCTCTTAAAAAGCCTGGCCGCTACATGCCAGCGAGGTCTTCCGGTCTCGCATGGCGGCAGGTTCTCGGGGGGGGGATACAGAACTTTGTCTGAACAAGTCGTTTAACCTCAAGGGAATTACGATGCATCGCCGAAGTGAAAGTGTCCAAAAGATATGCATTTTCTAAAAAAAAAACAAAAAACATACCGTCATGGTGCTGTAGGCCAGCTGTTGGTGTGATCCCGGGATGCAGAGAAGGTGAGCGGTGTGCGGGTAAAAGGTATTTTAATTAGGTGACAGGCCAGTAGTGAGAGCACACAAGTCATGCAGGAACTTGGGAAGTACAAAAGCCAAAACCAGTGAAGTTAGCACGTTGTCCCATCCATCCATCCATTTCTACCGCTTGTCCCTTTTTGGGGTCGCGGTTATACTTGCCAACCTTGAGACCTCCGAATTCAGGAGATGTGGGTGGGAGGGTGTGTGTGTGTGTGTGTGTTGGGGGCATGGTTGGGGATGCGGGGTTGAGGTGCAGGCAGCATACTCCTTCCCCTTCGAGCTGTCCTGGATAAAATTACATTCTTTTTTCCAATCATTTTGGAACTTGCGAGCGTATTTCTTCTTCTTACTCGTCGTCGCCATGTCTCTTCTTCGTTCTTCTGCTTCGTCTCCTTCTCGTTGTTGTGTGTGCAGTTGTGCATTGAGCTCCAAAAGCCGTAGATGTTATTGTAGCGTCCCGGAAGAGTTGGTGCTGCAAGGGGTTCTGGGTATTTGTTGTGTTGTGTTTATGTTGTGTTACTGTGCGGATGTTCTCCCGAAATGTGTTTGTCATTCTTGTTTGGTGTGTGTTCACAGTGTGGCGCATATTTGTAACAGTGTTAAAGTTGTTTATACCACCACCCTAAGTGCGACCTGTATGGCTGTTGACCAAGTATGCCTTGCATTCACTTGTGTGTGTGTGAAAAGCCGTAGATATTATGTGATTGGGCCGGCACGCAAAGGCAGTGCCTTTAAGGTTTATTGGCGCTCTGTACTTCTCCCTACGTCCGTGTACCGCTCCGTACAGCAGCATTCTAAAAAGTCATACATTTTACTTTTTGAAACCGATACCGATGATTTCCGATATCACATTTTAAAGCATTTTTCGGCCGATATTATCGGACATCTCTAATTGAAAGTGGACAAAAGATATGCATTTTCTATAAAAAACAAACAAACAAACATACCGTCATGGTGCCGTAGGCCAGCTGTCGGTGTGATCCCGGGATGCAGAGAAGGCGAACGGTGTGCGGGTAAAAGGTATTGAGAACAGTAGTGACGACACACAAGACATGCAGGAACTCGGGAAATACGAAAGCCAAAAGCAGTGAAGTTAGCACGTTGTCCCATCCATTCCATCCATTTTCTACCGCTTGTCCCTATTTGGGGTGGCGGGGGTGGGGTGTGTGTGTGTGTGTGTGTGTGTGTGTGTGGGGGGAGGGGTGCTGGAGCCTATCTCAGCTGCATTCGGGCGGAAGGCGGGGTACACCCTGGACAAGTCGCCAACCTCATTCGTAAATAAAAACAGAACACGATGATTTGCAAATCCTTTTCAACTTAAATTCAATTGAATAAAGTAAAAAAACACGAGGTGTGGCAAAATTATTCTCTGCATTTGACCCATCACCCTTGATCACTCCCCTGGGAGGTGAGGGGAGCAGTGAGCAGCAGCAGTGGCCGCGCCCGGGAATCATTTTTGGTGATTAAACCCCCAAATCCAACCCTTGATGCTGAGTGCCAAGCAGGGAGGTAAAGGCTCCCATTTTTATTTTTTTTATTTTTATTTTTATTTTTATTTTTATTTTTATTTTTATTTTTATTTTTATTTTTATTTTTATTTTTATTTTTATTTTTATTTATTTATGTATTTATTATTTTATAAATTTTTTCCCCCTGTCCAAGCAGGGAGGTAATGGCTCCCATTTTTATAGTCTTTGGTATGACTCGGCCGGGGTTTGAACTCGCAACCTACCCATCTCAGGGCGGACACTCTAGACTGCAAAGACAAGATATTTATTGTTCGAACTGAGAAACTTCTTTTTGTTGTTGTTGCAAATAACCATTAACTTAGAATTGAATGGCAGCAACACATTGCAAGAAAAGCATTTTTACCACAGTGTGGAAGTTAATTGTGAATTATATTTATATAGCGCTTTTCTCTAGTGACTCAAAGCGCTTTTACATAGTGAAACCCAATATCTAAGTTACATTTAGACCAGTGTGGGTGGCACTGGGAGCAGGTGGGTAAAGTGTCTTGCCCAAGGACACAACAGCAGTGACTAGGATGGCGGAAGCGGGACTCGAACCCGGAACCCTCAAGTTGCTGGCACGGCCACTCTACCAACCGAGCTATGCCGCCCTGTAAATGCTATGTTACATAACACTCAACACACAAAGTTTGGTCCATCTTAAATGAGCTCAGGCCCAGCGATTCCGGCGGCGTTTCTGGGTGTTGTTGATAAATGGCTGTGACTTTGCATAGTAGAGTTTTAACTTGCACTTACAGATGTCGCGACCACCTGTAGTTCCTGACAGTGGTTTTCTGAAGTGTTCCTGAGCCCTTGTGGTGATATCCTTTACACACTGATGTCCGTTTTTGATGCAGTACTGCCTGAGGGATCGAAGGTCCGTAATATCATGGCTTACGTGCGGTGATTTCTCCAGATTCTCTGAACCTTTTGGTGATATCACGGAGATGGTGAAATCCCTAAATTCCTTGCAATAGCTTGGTTGAGAAATGTTGTTCTTAAACAATTTGCTCAGGCATTTGGGGTTTGTAATCCAGACAACACGTGCCTGCAAGTAATGCAAACATGATCCAGCGCTGTTCACAAGACAGGCCTGGCATATGAAGCATCCTGATTGGCAACCAGGGACATGTGTGTCAGAGGTAAATATGTCTTTAATGAGAGCAAATAAGAACTTTTGCATTTTGGAAGTGTGCACGAAAAGGTCTACACTTGTCAAGGTAGCAACTAGAGTTGTCTCGATACTAATATTTTGGTACCATAACCGATACTTTTCTAAATAAAGGGGACCACAAAAAATGGCATTATTGTCTTTATTTTAACAAAAAATGTTAGTGTACATGAAACATATGTTTATTATTGTCATTTAGTCCTTAAATAAAATAGTGAACATACTAGACAACTTGTCTTTTAGTAGTAAGTAAACAAACAAAGACTCCTAATTGTGTCATTTATACACTTATTATTTTGTACACATTATGAGGGACAAACTGTAAAAATGGATTATTAATCTACTTGATCATTTACTGTTAATATCTGCTTACTTTCTGTTTCAACATGTTCTATCTACACTTCTGTTCAAATGTAATAATCACTTATTCTTCTCTTCTTTGATACTTGACATTAGTTTTGGATGACACCACACATTTAGGTATCGATCCGAAACCAAGTAGTTACAGGATCATAATTTAAGTCCTCGTGGACATATTTCCTGAGTTTATGAATATAAAACGAATTAAAAAAAAAAAGATTTTGTGACAATAAAAAATATAGATGTAATCATAGTAGTATGAACTAGATACGCTATTGTACTTGGTATCATTATATCATTACCAGAATTTTACAGTAAAATAGAGTGTGATCATTTTACTGTACATATTATGGTAAAATTCTGCCATTTTTTTTTAACCGCAAAATCCACACATTTTTCACAGTGTAGGTCAAATATACATTTACTAATCAAATGCATAGGTAATGGTGTGACAATATCATCCTGATACATGCATGTTCATTTTATTCGTGTTGCAAGCAGCCAGAACTGCAACGTGGCCCTCAATGAAAACCAGTCTGACACCCGCCTGGCATACTTAGTCTTCCCATACAAGTGGCTGCTGTGAGGCATGAGCTTGTCTCTAAAGGAGACGCGTTGAATAATAAAGCTGGCCAGTCATGCACGGTCACAGCCAGACGCTCCAAACACCCTCCACTTGATGACTCCTCTACAGCAGTGGTCCCCGACCTTTTGGTAGCTGCGGACCGGTCAACGCTTGAAAATGTGTCCCACGGACCGGTGGGGGTGGGGGTGGGGGTGGGAGGGGGGGGGGGGTGTATTTAATTTTTTTTTTATTTATTTTTTTTTTTTTAAATTTTTTTTTTTTTTTTTTTACATAAATAAATACAATCATGTGTGCTTACGGACTGTATCCCTGCAGGCTGTATTGATCTATATTGATATATAATGTATATATTGTGTTTCTTATGTTGATTTCATAAAAAAAAAAAGAAAAAAAAAAAAAAAGAAAAAAAAAATTCTTGTGCGGCCCGGTACCAATCGGTCCGCGGCCTGGTGGTTGGGGACCACTACTCTACAGTACCCATGTGTGCGTGACACACACTCCAGACCAACCGAGAGGGGGTAAATGAACGTTGCGCCTCGGTCTTTTGTAAACAAGTCCACCAAAAGAGGGCGCCCAGTCAGCCAGGATGAGCTGTAAGTGATCTGGGTGTCTGTCCCTGGTAGTAAAGCCAGCGCTGAGCCTGGCCAGTGACTGCTGGTTTATAATCAGTCAAACAGCAGCCCTGCATCACATTACTCAGCATGCTCTTCTCCTTCTTCTAAATCCAGTCGGGTCTTCGTCCAAATCAACGTGACTCGCTTTTTTTTTTAGGCGGCTCTCGTCTTCTGGCGCATCAGGCAACAACAACACAGGCCCCGATGGCAGCTGACGGCTGGGAATTTAAACATGTCAAACCGAGGAACGTGCGGGGAGTTCATTTTCCTCACAAGCGCAGGCTCGTGGGACGCTGCACATTTGTCACGGGGACAGAAGGCCCGGCTGGACTTATGCAGTTGTGGCAAGGAGTGATGACAGTCGGGCGTATTAATGCTGGGATATAATGGAGGGCTTTTCACACTTGGAATATATATTAAAAAAACAATCAGACATGTCATATACCAAGTTAAATGACTCTGGTGTAAACGGTTGCAAAACTAGCTCATTAAATGTAGGATGCTAATGTTAGCATGCTAACAATTAGCTTGTGTCACATACCAAATTATATGACCCTAAAGTGTATGGCTGTAGAATTAGAGTAAAAATTTTTTTAAATTAGCTAAAAAAGTTAGCACTTTGATGTTCCCAACGGGGGTCTTAACAAAGAACAATTAAGAAGCATTTGGTTGATACAACACAGAGAGTGTGTGTGCTTTAAATGTGAAGAATGATTTGAAAGATCAGCTGGGTAAATGTAGGACATGGCCTTGCCGGGATAGTCTGATAAAAAAGTGCACACATCTTGGAAGCCGCAGTAGTTCCTCATGGAACCTCCCGGATGACAGAGCTTCTCACCCTATCTCTAAGGGAGAGACCCGCCACCCGGCGGAGGAAACTCATTCCGGCCGCTTGTACCCGTGATCTTGTCCTTTCGGTCATAACCCAAAGCTCATGACCATAGGTGAGGATGGGAACGTAGATCGACCGGTAAATTGAGAGCTTTGCCTTCCGGCTCAGCTCCTTCTTCACCACAACGGATCGATACAGCGTCCGCATTACTGAAGACGCCGCACCGACCCGCCTGTCAATCTCACCATCCACTCTTCCCTCACTCGTGAACAAGACTCCGAGGTACTTGAACTACGCCACTTGGGGCAGGGTCTCCTCCCCAACCCGGAGATGGCACTCCACCCTTTTCCGTGCGAGAACCATGGACTCGGACTTGTGAACAAGACTCAGTGGTACTTAAACTCCTCCACTTGGGGCAGGGTCTCCTCCCCAACCCGGAGATGGCACTCCACCCTTTTCCGTGCGAGAACCATGGACTCGGACTTGTGAACAAGACTCAGAGGTACTTGAACTCCTCCACTTGGGGAAGGGTCTCCTCCCTAACCCGGAGATGGCCCTCCACCCTTTTCCGTGCGAGAACCATGGACTCTGACTTGTGAACAAGACTCAGAGGTACTTGAACTCCTCCACTTGGGGCAGGGTCTCCTCACCAACCCGTAGATGGCAGTCCACCCTTTTCCGTGCGAGAACCATGGACTCGGACTTGGAGGTGCTGATTCCCATCCCAGTCGCTTCACACTCGGCTTTAAGGGTTACCTTACAGTTTTGTCCAGTGAGGATGGGAACGTAGATCGACCGGTAAATTGAGAGCTTTGCCTAGTGGCTCTGCTCCTTCTTCACCACAACGGATCGATACAACGTCCGCATTACTGAAGACGTCGCACCGATCCGCCTGTCGATCTCACCATCCACTCTTCCCTCACTCGTGAACAAGACTCAGAGGTACTTGAACTCCTCCACTTGGGGCAGGGTCTCCTCATCAACCCGGAGATGGCCCTCCACCCTTTTCCGTGCGAGAACCATGGACTCGGACTTGTGAACAAGACTCAGCGGTACTTAAACTCCTCCACTTGGGGCAGGGTCTCCTCCCCAACCCGGAGACGGCACTCCACCCTTTTCCGTGCGAGAACCATGGACTCGGACTTGTGAACAAGACTCAGAGGTACTTGAACTCCTCCACTTGGGGTAGGGTCTCCTCCCCAACCCGGAGATGGCAGTCCACCCTTTTCCGGGCGAGAACCATGGACTCTGACTTGGAGGTGCTGATTCCCATCCCAGTCGCTTCACACCTGGCTTTCAGGGTTACAATACAGTTTTCCAGCAATTGTCTTTTAGTCTTTTTCAGTCTCGCTCTCTCGCCAGCTCCCCTCCAGCTCAACCCCCCTCTCTCCTCGCGGCTGCTGCTCATACAGGGCGACAGGTGATTAGATAACAAGGCCCAGGTGGGCCATCTACGCAACTGTCGCTGACTTCCAGGCCAGTAATGGCACACCCTGTTCCGCTGCAGGCCCGCAGGCCACGCCCCCCCTCCACAGTGTGGAGAAAAAAAAAAGATGTTCCCAACGGGGGTCTTAACAAAGAACAATTAAGAAGCATTTGGTTGATACAACACAGAGAGTGTGTGTGCGCTTTAAATGTGAAGAATGATTTGAAAGATCAGCTGGGTAAATGTAGGACATGGCCTTGCTGGGATAGTCTGATAAAAAGTGCACACATCTTGGAAGCCGCAGTAGTTCCTCATGGAACCTCCCGGATGACAGAGCTTCTCACCCTATCTCTAAGAGAGAGCCCCGCCACCCGGCGGAGGAAGCTCATTCCGGCCGCTTGTACCCGTGATCTTGTCCTTTCGGTCATAACCCAAAGCTCATGACCATAGGTGAGGATGGGAACGTAGATCGACCGGTAAATTGAGAGCTTTGCCTTCCGGCTCAGCTCCTTCTTCACCACAACGGATCGATACAGCGTCCGCATTACTGAAGACGCCGCACCGACCCGCCTGTCAATCTCACCATCCACTCTTCCCTCACTCGTGAACAAGACTCCGAGGTACTTGAACTACGCCACTTGGGGCAGGGTCTCCTCCCCAACCCGGAGATGGCACTCCACCCTTTTCCGTGCGAGAACCATGGACTCGGACTTGTGAACAAGACTCAGTGGTACTTAAACTCCTCCACTTGGGGCAGGGTCTCCTCCCCAACCCGGAGATGGCACTCCACCCTTTTCCGTGCGAGAACCATGGACTCGGACTTGTGAACAAGACTCAGAGGTACTTGAACTCCTCCACTTGGGGAAGGGTCTCCTCCCTAACCCGGAGATGGCCCTCCACCCTTTTCCGTGCGAGAACCATGGACTCTGACTTGTGAACAAGACTCAGAGGTACTTGAACTCCTCCACTTGGGGCAGGGTCTCCTCACCAACCCGTAGATGGCAGTCCACCCTTTTCCGTGCGAGAACCATGGACTCGGACTTGGAGGTGCTGATTCCCATCCCAGTCGCTTCACACTCGGCTTTAAGGGTTACCTTACAGTTTTGTCCAGTGAGGATGGGAACGTAGATCGACCGGTAAATTGAGAGCTTTGCCTAGTGGCTCTGCTCCTTCTTCACCACAACGGATCGATACAACGTCCGCATTACTGAAGACGTCGCACCGATCCGCCTGTCGATCTCACCATCCACTCTTCCCTCACTCGTGAACAAGACTCAGAGGTACTTGAACTCCTCCACTTGGGGCAGGGTCTCCTCCCCAACCCGGAGATGGCCCTCCACCCTTTTCCGTGCGAGAACCATGGACTCGGACTTGTGAACAAGACTCAGCGGTACTTAAACTCCTCCACTTGGGGCAGGGTCTCCTCCCCAACCCGGAGACGGCACTCCACCCTTTTCCGTGCGAGAACCATGGACTCGGACTTGTGAACAAGACTCAGAGGTACTTGAACTCCTCCACTTGGGGTAGGGTCTCCTCCCCAACCCGGAGATGGCAGTCCACCCTTTTCCGGGCGAGAACCATGGACTCTGACTTGGAGGTGCTGATTCCCATCCCAGTCGCTTCACACCTGGCTTTCAGGGTTACAATACAGTTTTCCAGCAATTGTCTTTTAGTCTTTTTCAGTCTCGCTCTCTCGCCAGCTCCCCTCCAGCTCAACCCCCCTCTCTCCTCGCGGCTGCTGCTCATACAGGGCGACAGGTGATTAGATAACAAGGCCCAGGTGGGCCATCTACGCAACTGTCGCTGACTTCCAGGCCAGTAATGGCACACCCTGTTCCGCTGCAGGCCCGCAGGCCACGCCCCCCCTCCACAGTGTGGAGAAAAAAAAAAGATGTTCCCAACGGGGGTCTTAACAAAGAACAATTAAGAAGCATTTGGTTGATACAACACAGAGAGTGTGTGTGCGCTTTAAATGTGAAGAATGATTTGAAAGATCAGCTGGGTAAATGTAGGACATGGCCTTGCTGGGATAGTCTGATAAAAAGTGCACACATCTTGGAAGCCGCAGTAGTTCCTCATGGAACCTCCCGGATGACAGAGCTTCTCACCCTATCTCTAAGAGAGAGCCCCGCCACCCGGCGGAGGAAGCTCATTCCGGCCGCTTGTACCCGTGATCTTGTCCTTTCGGTCATAACCCAAAGCTCATGACCATAGGTGAGGATGGGAACGTAGATCGACCGGTAAATTGAGAGCTTTGCCTTCCGGCTCAGCTCCTTCTTCACCACAACGGATCGATACAGCGTCCGCATTACTGAAGACGCCGCCCCGATCCGCCTGTCAATCTCACCATCCACTCTTCCCTCACTCGTGAACAAGACTCAGAGGTACTTGAACTACGCCACTTGGGGCAGGGTCTCCTCCCCAACCCGGAGATGGCCCTCCACCCTTTTCCGTGCGAGAACCATGGACTCGGACTTGTGAACAAGACTCAGCAGTACTTAAACTCCTCCACTTGGGGCAGGGTCTCCTCCCCAACCCGGAGATGGCCCTCCACCCTTTTCCGTGCGAGAACCATGGACTCGGACTTGGAGGTGCTGATTCCCATCCCAGTCGCTTCACACCTGGCTTTCAGGGTTACAATACAATTTTCCAGCAATTGTCTTTTAGTCTTTTTCAGTCTCGCTCTCTCGCCAGCTCCCCTCCAGCTCAACCCCCCTCTCTCCTCCCGGCTGCTGCTCATACAGGGCGACAGGTGATAAGATAACAAGGCCCAGGTGGGCCATCTACGCGACTGTCGCTGACTTCCAGGCCGGTCCTGGCACAACCCGTTCCGCTGCAGGCCCGCAGGCCACGCCCCCCCTCCACAGTGCCGGGATAGTCTGATAAAAAAGCGCACACATCTTGGAAGCCGCAGTAGTTCCTCATGGAAAGGAAACGTGCACGCACGCACACATGCATGTTGCAACGTGTGATTAATAGCATGGCTTATGTTGTGCATGTGTGAAGAGAGGTTGTGGGGGGGACGCTTTTTGCAGGTGGTTTTTCCGCGCCGTCCTGCCAAGAAAAGGAGTTGTTCCACCCCTGAGGAGAGTGGAACAAATGAGGAGAGGGGAGCTTGATTTAAAATGGTGCTTATCATAATCGATAAAAAAAAAATGTTTTCTCTTCTCTCAGCGCCCTGCGTCTCTGATCCAGGACTCGGGCGGGGCCCTCAGAGAAGGGCCAGGCCAGATGACTTCATGGCCATATGGTATCTAACCTCCCAGTCACACTCATTTACAACAATACTGCACATAGCCAGTCTCCTAACACTCATTTACAACAATACAGTCTGCACACACTCCCTTTGTTACACACACACACACACACACTGTCACAGGTCACACACACACACACACACACACGCACACACTTCTGTATTTCTTACCTTCTTGAGACCTCCGACCTCTGACATCACATGGACATAGTTAAGACCTTCTGGAGGAAAGTTCTGTGGTCAGATGAAACAAACATTTTGACAATTTGGCCACAATACCCAGCAATATGTTTGGAGGAGAAAAAATGAGGCCTTTAATCCCAGGAACACCATGCCTACCATCAAGCATGGTGGTGGTAGTATTATGCTCTGGGCTTGTTTTGCTGCCAATGGAACTGCTGCTTTACATGGGACAATGAAAAAGGAGGATTAGCTCCAAAAATGCCTCCCTCTTCAGGACCAGCCTTTCTAGATATATAAAGAAGTGTATTTACAACATTAATAATATATACATATTATGCACGTATAAAAAACCTAGTTGTGAAAAATAAGTTGGAATTTCACTAGAAAAAAGGTCACTATTTCACAAGAAAAACTTAGAATTTTGGCAGTATTATAATACAAGTCATCAAGGAACTTACTGACTACAATGTCGGACTTGCGCAAATCCCTCCGGGCACGTTTCTACCTTATATGGAGATGTCAGCTGGAAAACGTCACACATCGGAGCAAATTCCGAACGGCTGGAAGGCAAGATGGTTTTATAAACATCTCTGCCACGCCTCCACGCTTTGAGTACAAGTTTGCAAGACTTATGGGGATGCTAAATACGCAAAAACAGGTATCAATACTGTCGGTATATTTTGCAAAATAGGACCCCCTAGTCCAGGCAGGACAAACTCCTTTTATTTGAGGGCCACATGGCAGTTATGGTTGCCCTTAGAGGGCCACTTTTAACAGTGAATAATATACAGTATGAATGTCTATGTATTTGATTAGTATGTCATTTTTTACGTACGCTGTACAAAACCAAATATTTAGATTGTATCGTTAAAAACTGGCAGCTCAGTCGCCACAATTTTACCGAAATATTTGCTTTTTTTTTTTTTTTACAGCATATAAAATAAAATAAATACATAGAATTAAATTAAATGGAATGGAAAAACGTAACCACAGTTTGTTTTTTTACGTGTATTATTTCTCTATATTGAAAGTGGATTTTACTGTAAAAAATGCTACTGTAAAATTTTTGCACGAACAATTTGTTGGATTGAAATCATAAGTCAAGCAGATATTGAAGTATTTATCTTTGTTTGAACAAAAACATCGTTTTATAACGTATGACGATATAATGTTTTGTTGTATTATTAGAGATGATTAAAGTGTAAATATATGTAATTGTACGCACTACGTTTATTTTTGTAATACATTCATTAAGAAAATATAAGGTACTTTATTAACACATTATTTCCACGCTTTCAGGGGCCACACAAATTGATGTGACGGGCCAGATTTGGCCCCTGTGCCTTTTTTACAGCATATAAAATAAAAAAAATACATGGAATTAAATTAAATGGAATGTAAAAACGGTACCACAGTTTGTTTGTTTTTAACGTAAAAATTCATGCAAGTTTTTTATACTGTAAAATCTACGGTTGTTGTGTTTTATAGTGTATTATTACTCTATATTGAAAGTGGATTTTACTGTAAAAAATATGAACTGTAACATTTTTGCACAAACAATTTGTTGGATTGAAATCGTAAGTCAAGCAGATATTGAAGTATTTATCTTTATTTGAACAAAAAACATTGTTTTGAAATGTATGATGGTATAATATTTTGTTTTATTATTAGAGATGATTAAAGTGTAAATATATGTAATTGTACGCACTACGTTTATTTTTGTAATACATTCATTAAGAAAATATAAGGTACTTTATTAAAACATTATTTCCACACTTTCAGGGGCCACACAAATTGATGTGGCGAGCCAGATCTGGCCCCCGGGCCTTTTTTTTTTTACAGCACATAAAATAAAAAAATACATGGAAATAAATTAAATGGAATGGAAAAACGGTACCACAGTTTTTTTTACGTAAAAATTCATGCAAGTTTTTTATACTGTAAAATCTACGGTTGTTGTGTTTTATAGTGTATAAAGTGGATTTAACTGTAAAAAATATGTACTGTAAAATTTTTGCACAAACAATTTGTTGAATTGAAATCATAAGTCAAGCAGATATTTAAGTATATATCTTTATTTGGACAAAAACATCTTTTTGAAACGTATGACGATATAATGTTTTGTTGTATTATTAGAGATGATTAAAGTGTAAATATATGTAATTGTACGCACTACGTTTATTTTTGTAATACATTTATTAAGAACATATAAGGTACTTTATTAACAAATTATTTCCACGCTTTCAGGGGCCATACAAGTTGGTGTGGCGGGCCAGATCTGTCCCCCGGGCCTTCAGTTTGACACCTGTGCCCCAGACCGTTCAACAGTAACCCACCTAGCCAAATCCCTCTCTCACCGTCCCCTGCTGCTCAGAAAAAACTCGCTAAAAAAGTACATTTGATTTTATTGTTATTTTTATTTTACTTAACACTAAGAGGTAATGCTTAATTGTCGGGAAGCATATACAGATCACAAATTACAGGGACTTTGGCGAGGCTGGAACCAAATATTCACGTTTCCCTTATTTCTTATGAGGAAAGTTCCTTAATAGGAACTTTTCCAATCCGGAAACCAAATAAATTAGTAATTGCAATTCATTTGCCTATGAATTATTCCACGGGATTGAAAGCACAAACTAAGAATTCCACAAAGTCAGTTTCTGTGAAGGATTGTGGTTCTTTCAGAATTGGGACATAATAGCCAACGAATACTTTGTCTGTGTGTGGTTAAAGTTAGTATATAATGCACACAAAACCACAAACAACTCCTAGTCTCTTTCTTTCTTTTTTTGTGAAGCTGCGTGCTCCCTGCGCTGTACATGTGCCGTTCACATCAGGCTTTAAAGTGCACTGGGTATTAGGCAAACAGGCTTTTAGACAATCTGTGCTTTCTTTTATGGAGTGCGGCTGTAAAATAACCCACCGAGATCGAGGAAGCAAATTGCAATTGTCAGCACTTTTATAAATACGTTGAGGAACACTACTGAAGTCAAGAAGAAGTCCACTAATAATTGAATGTTCATTGACGTGTGAACTATGAACTGTAGTCTCAAATTAAGGGGCTTCATTTAGTTCTATATGGCGTTATCCGAAACCCGAAAGCAGTGAAGTTGTCACGTTGTGTAAATGGTAAATAACAACAAAATACAATGATTTGCAAATCCTTTTCAACTTATATTCAATTGAATAGACTACAAAGACAAGATATTTCATGTTTAATGTTTTGCAAAAATCATTAACTTTTCCACTTTGCATGAATCCATCTTAGATGATCTCGGGCCCAGTGAAGCGTTTCTGGGTGTTGTTGATAAATGGCTTTGGCTTTGCATAGTAGAGTTGTAACTTGCACTTACAGATGTAGCGACGAACAATACTTACTGACAGTGGTTTTCTGAAGTGTTCCTGAGCCCATGTGGTGATATCCTTTACACACCGATGTCTGTTTTTGATGCAGTACCGCCCGAGGGATCGAAGGTGCGTAATATCATGGCTTACGTGCAGCGATTTCTCCAGATTCTCTGAACCTTTTGATGATATTGTAGTGGAATTTCTGACCTTTGAGCTATATTTCGTGTCTGTCAAGAATGTCTGCTTGTTTCATTTCTCTTCTATTCTAAACCATTGAAGGACTAGATGTAGGCCAAAGTTCAATATGGAGTCGGGCCGACCATTTCTACACAATTTTTTGATTGTCTAAGCATGACTAAGGGATTCAAGGATGTTGCAAAACAAGCAGGTCGAAAACAACAAAGACCTTAAGGCATGGGGAAAACAGATAACATGGCCAAGTGACAAGGGCTATGTGTGATTGCTTGATTTTTGTGTCCTCCGGAGGACGTTTGTTTGTCTGCATGGGCAGCTCAATCCAATTTTGTACTTTTGATTATTGGTAAATAAACCTTTTGTACTAAACTCACTTTTGTTGCCGTTTAAGCTTTGGACAATCCACTACAATATTACGGGGCGTAGATGGTGAAATCCCTAAATGTTATAATCTCTGTTTATAATCTCTATTTTCTATTTCCTGCTGGATCTACTCTCTATTTCATGCTGCTGCTGTCACATATACTGTATATACTGTAATATTGTACATGGTCATTGGTATATATTGTATATATGTTATAGACATAATATAATATCTCTGTATATATATATTATTCTGTACACATATTATGTATATATTCGTATATATGTTAGATTTTTTATCGCTATATTAGTGTATTTATACATGCATTGTCCTTTCCATCCTTACACTTTCCATCATTGTAACTGAGCTACTGTGTTGAACAATTTCCCTTGTGGATCATTAAAGTTAGTCTAAGTCTAAATCTAATAGCTGGTTGAGAAATGTTGTTCTTAAACAATTTGCTCAGGCATTTGTTGACAAAGTGGTGACCCTCGCCCCGTCCTTGTTTGTGAATGACTGAGCATTTCATGGAAGCTGCTTTTATGCCCAATCATGGCACCCACCTGTTCCCAATTAGCCCGTTTCCCTGTGGGATGTTCCAAATAAGTGTTTGATTAGCATTCCTCAACTTTATCAGTATTTATTGAAACACGTTGCAAGCATCAAATTCCAAATGAGCTAATATTTGCAAAAAATAAAATACGTTTTCCAGTGTGAACATGAAATATCTTTGTCTTTGCAGTCTATTCAATTGAATATAAGTTGGAAAGGGTTAGCAAATCATTGTATTCTCTTTTTATTTACCATTTACACAACGTGACAACTTCACTGCTTTTGGGGTTTGTATTTGTGTCTTCATGTTAATTTCGCAAAGGCAGATTTTGAGGCCAGAAAAACATGTTTTGTGTGTTGCTGTTGGTGTGTGTACCTCCTGTTCAGAGACAAATAGTGGACTACTACCCAGATAGCAGTTCGCACTGGGCCAGATCCGCTTTCAAATCACCAGATCCGTATAGAAGTGAATGTGGTCCAGTTGTGTCTGGGACTCTCAGATTGACAATCCAAATGATTGGTTAGGGCCTGTTTAGGGGCGGACTCCGCAGGCCAGACGCGCCATGTTTCGAAATGTACCAGTCAGCGTGTGACGTCACTGCAGTTAGCAACACGGAACTGCAGAGGACGGGGAAGTGAGCCAGTATCAAAAGTAAGTGGGCTTTTTTTTTTTAAACATATTGCTCGTTATGAATGTTTTTGTTTGGGGGCTTTCGTTAAAATCATCTTTTGGATGGCAGACCATTTTTCCAGGTTTTAAACGTTAGCTGTTGTCACCGATTCTGTTCATAACTTTTATGGACAGAATTTCTATGCGCAGTCAGGGTGTTGAGGGGATCCCGTTTCGTGGCTGCAGGATTAGGTCTCTGGCTTCATCTAACCAGGATCTTCAGCTCTCACTGGATCGGTTCACAGCCGAGTCTGAAGAGACTGGGATGAGAATCAGCACCTCCAAGTCCGAGTCCATGGTTCTCGCCCGGAAAAGGGTGGAGGGCGATCTCCGGGTTGGGGAGGAGATCTTGCCCCAAGTGGAGGAGTTCAAGTACCTCTGAGTCTTGTTCACGAGTGAGGGAAGAGTGGATGGTGAGATCGACAGGCGGATCGGTGCGGCGTCTTCAGTAATGCGGACGCTGTATCGATCCGTTGTGGTGAAGAAGGAGCTGAGCCGGAAGGCAAAGTTCTCAATTTACCGGTCGATCTACGTTCCCATCCTCACCTCTGGTCATGAGCTTTGGGTTATGACCGAAAGGACAAGATCACGGGTACAAAATGAGTTTCCTTCACCGGGTGGCGGGTCTCTCCCTTAGAGATAGGGTGAGAAGCTCTGTCATCCGGGAGGAACTCAAAGTAAAGCCGCTGCTCCTCCACATGGAGAGGAGCCAGATGAGGTGGGTCGGGCATCTGGTCAGGATGCCACGTTTTGATTTAGTATTTGCTAGTTGAACTTTACACATCACAAAAAAGGTCAATTCGGATCGCTAACGTTGTTAGCATAAATTGATGGGATTTAACATAGAGAAAAGTATGAAGTCCTTGGGCTCAAATCCCAGTGTGGCCTCAATAGCCCTGCTGTAGTGTGTAGCATGCTGGGAATTATCTGGGCATGTGATGGAAGAATACACTGCACATGTGATGGAGGAATGCACAGTGCAGGGTCGAAATTCTACTGAATTTGCATGAAATCAGGTTGTTTTAGCTAATAATCATGCTGCAAGGTCTAGCATGTTGCATTTAATGTTTATTCCCATTCATTTCCCATGGAAAGTTTCCAACTTTGAATATTCCCGGAATTTTGCAACCCTAGCAGACGGGTATAGTGCTCAGTATAAAATCTGCACGGTACATTTGTAAATGCTATACAAACATATTTTCGCATCCTTTAAAAAGATGCGCATTTCAACTATGATTAAGCAGCAAGTAGGGAGCTCACCATGTCGAGATATTTCCAGTTACGTTGGCAGCCTCTCGAAAATGAAAGGACATGTAAATTGTTGTTAAAACTAGTCGTCATTTATTCATCCTCCCCAGTTTTTTTGCCTTACCTTCCATCGCGGGGGACATGACATCAAGCAGATCACCTGGAACAACCAGTCACACATTTTTTGACAATGTGGCCAAGAAAATATCATGGAAGAGAGAAAGTGGAAAAAAATGGCCTTCTGACAATTGGCATTGAGAGCAGCACTTGCACATGAGTACATAAACTGTGAAACTTACAAACTTGGAATGGTAAATGAAGAGTACTTTCCAGCAAACTATGGACGCTTATTTCCAGTTTACGGCATCAAAACAGGAAGTACATTTTCAACCCCATGACGTGCAGTGAGCAAACTCTTCCATTTCAGGCCTCTGCTTGGGTTTAATACAAACTACGGAACACAAAACATTATAGGCACTAGCAAAAACAAAAATCCATAAATTAGCCGCGCCGTCTTTTCAGCCGCAGGGTTCAAAACGTAGGGAAAAAAAGACCTGCTGATGGACAGCATGTAACTGTCAAGGAGAGTAATTTATTGAAGAGTTGAGTTATTTCCACATTTTCAAACCTCCTCCATCTCTCTGGTCAAAGTTCCACAGACAAGTGGTAACCAATCAGGTGTTAGGACCCGCCCACTGACTTTGAAGCTGACTTTGACAGACAATATTAATTCATGACATAATTGATTTAATAATGAATTATTTTTTACGTTAAATTGGAAAAACGACACATTTAATAACCCATGTATGTATTCAAGTCCCATAATAAGTAATGACATTTAAGTAATTAGTTACAGATGTATTTAATTGTTGATTACTTTACAAGATATAAGATCTATGTTAAAAAGGTCATATATTTTAGAGGAAAACTGTTCTACTGTGTCTGTGACACTTGAACATGTGCTGTAAGCTTCTGTAATTTAATTTTTGAAGGTATTTATTTGATCATATTTTATTTTTATTCAATGATTTTGAATTTTTGCAAGCTATTTCACAAACCAAGCAGGATTTTACAGACTATATAAAACAAAATAAACAAACACTCCTGGAAAAAGGATGTTTACTGTTTTACTTGAACCATTCCAAAGCAAGTCCCGTGTTTTATTAGATATGCTGTTGACACGTTTTGTACAAAATCATTTGCAATGTAATTTTGTTTTTAAAAAAAAAAAACGAATAAAGTATTGTCGCAATTACTTTAAAAATAGACAAACGTTATTTTCTTTGTTGACACATTCAAATATGATGCGGATCAATGCCAAACAAAGTTTTGGTAATAACTCGGAACCACATCTGGTCCAGAGCTGGTCCGAATATAATATTTGGGTAACGCATATGTGCCGCATTTGGGCCGTATGTGACCTTGTTTTCCGCTGCTTTGGACCAGATTTGGCCCAAAGCTGTTCCAGATCTGGCAAATGAGTCCGTGTCAGATCAATTCCGAGGTGCAAAAAGACACAGATTTTTTTAGTTCACCCGGCCCATAACTGGTCCAGTTCTATTTTACCATCTGGTATATGCTCATCTTTATTTTAAAAATCTGCTTTAAAGGCTTACTGAAAGCCACTACTAGCGACCACGCAGTCTGATAGTTTATATATCAATGATGAAATCTTAACAATGCAACACATGCCAATACGGCCGGGTTAACTTATAAAGTGACATTTAAAACTTCCCGGGAAATATCCGGCTGAAACGTTGCGGTATGATGACGTATGTGCGTGACGAAGTCAGAGTAACGGAAGTTATGGTACCCCGTAGAATCCTAAAAGCTCTGTTTTCATTTCATAATTCCACAGTATTCTGGACATCTTTTGCAATTTGTTTAATGAACAATGAAGGCTGCAAAGAAGACAGTTGTAGGTGGGATCAGTGTATTAGCAGCGGACTACAGCAACACAACCAGGAGGACTTTGTTGGAGCGCTAGCCGCGCTAGCCGGGCTAGCCGCCGACCTCACCTTGACTTCCTACGTCTCCGGGCCGCCAAACGCATCGGGTGAAGTCCTTCGTCCTTCTGCCGATCGCTGGAACGCAGGTGAGCACGGGTGTTGATGAGTAGATGAGGGCTGGCTGGCGTAGGTGGAGAGCTAATGTTTTTAGCATAGCTCTGTGAGGTCCCGTTGCTAAGTTAGCTTCAATGGCGTCGTTAGCACAGCATTGTTAACCTTCGCCAGGCTGGAAAGCATTAACCGTGTATTTACATGTCCACGGTTTAATAGTATTGTTGATTTTCTATCTATCCTTCCAGTCAGGGGTATATTTTTTTGTTTCTATGTGCAGTTAAAGCACGATGCTATCACGTTAGCTAGTAGCTAAAGCATTTCGCCGATGTATTGTCGTGGAGATAAAAGGCACTGAATGTCCATTTCGCGTTCTCGACTCTCATTTTCAAGAGGATATAGTATCCCAGGTGGTTTAAAATACAAATCCGTGATCTACAATAGAAAAAGGAGAGAGTGTGGAATCCAATGAGCCAGCTTGTACCTAAGTTACGGTCAGAGCGAAAAAAGATACGTCCATCACTGCCTCTCAAGTCCTTCACTGTAACGTTCCTCATCTACGAATCTTTCATCCTCGCTCATATTAATGGGGTAATCATCACTTTCTCAGTCTGAATCTCTCTCGCTCCATTGTAAACAACGGGGAATTGTGAGGAATACTAGCTCCTGTGACGTCACGCTACTTCCGCTACAGGCAAGGCTTTTTTTTATCAGCGAGCAAAAGTTGCGAACTTTATCGTCGATTTTCTCTACTAAATCCTTTCAGCAAAAATATGGCAATATCGCGAAATGATCAAGTATGACACATAGAATGGATCTGCTATTCCCGTTTAAATTTTAAAAAATCATTTCAGCAGGCCTTTAAATATGCAGTGAATTTCAGCAATAAGAGGTTTTTTGGATATCTACATGTTATGCATTACATTTTGTATTATTTATGCACTAATTCCATTTGGATCGAGGTACCGTGATTCTCTTTATAAAGCAAATAGTTGTTGAGTAGTTTATGGAGAAACGTTATACGATGGTTGCTTGATTAGTTCGTTTTTAGATGCAATTTTAATATGTAATACAACAATCAGCTTACCAAACTCACTTGAGGAGTTGGGCATATTTGTACCCTCAAATTGGAGACCATCCAGATGATGTTCCAAACAGAGAAGTCTTTGTGAAAATTCTAAATTCTGTTGTCCCCTCCCCCTCTCCTTGACTGAGGTTGCCAGATACGAAGCCGAATCCAACTCAAACGACTGGGCTACTCCAAGGAACTTCAAACTTCCACTGCCTCTTACTAGGGGTTGAGGTGCTGGGACCATAATAGCTGAATAGACGAGCGTTTGGTCAATAAAAAATCTCGAATCAACACATTTTACACAGAAATTAGGCTATTTTCAGGAAGAAGTACATCATGCCTGTGTACAATATCACAACAAATGGCAATCATATTGTTGTTGTCAGTACTATCAGAAAACTACAACTAAAACCAACTAGAACCAACGCTAGTAATGGCTGTACTGGTGAAAATAAGTAAAGCATGCTTAGCAGCCTAATTTACACCCAGACTAAAGAAGACATTTTACCAAGGAATGCCTATAGACCAGTGTTTCAAACGTTTCAGATTGCCATATAACTTGGTACATGTAGTCCACAACATGCAAACACAAATGAGGAATCATGTGATTTGGCTGTCTCCATACGTTTCACATTGCCACGACAGCCGTGTCAGCATATTGAGAACGAAATAGGCACTGACACTACCACTACCCACATCCACATAGGATCATTTCTCGAAAACACATTTTCCCAAGTCAGTTCGAATACACATCAACATACAGGCTAACGGGCATATATTTCCCGCGTTAGCGACTCACCGGGTTTTGTTGTCAGCTCAAGGAGGAGATGGTGTGGGCGAGAAAGAAAGGAAGGAAGCCAGGCTGCAAATCTGGTGCGATAAGCTGGCTAATGTTAAAATAGGGGCGGCGTGGCGTAGTGGGTAGGGCAACCGTGCCAGAAACCTGAGGGTTGCAGGTTCGCTCCCCGCCTCTTACCATCTAAAAATCGCTGCCATTGTGTCCTTGGGCAGGACACTTCACCCTTTGCCCCCAGTGCCGCTCACACCGGTGAAATGAATGCTGAATGATATGTGGTGGTCGGAGGGGCCACAGGCGCAAATTGCAGCCACGCTTCCGTCAGTCTACCCCAGGGCAGCTGTGGTTACGAAAGTAGCTTACCACCACCAGGTGTGAATGATTGATGGGTTCAGAAAAACATGTAAAGCGACTTTGGGTACTTAGAAAAGCGCTATATAAATCCCAGGTATTATTAAAATCTTCTTTATCTTCATCTCTCCAATGCTAAATCCTGGACATACCGTATACATGTGCATATCGACAATAACATGTTTTTTCTATTTGTGTCATGTTAATACTCTTATTGCACTGCTGCTTTGACCACTTGTAAACAAAAGAGGCTCGAGCAGGCTATACAGTAAACTACGCTACGAGCTACTTCGCTAATGTTATAACACATTATACCACTAACTGGTCCATTGCCAAACACGGTAGACACTGATCCAAATAAAAGTCGTCTTAAGGAAAATCATTCTTTATTTTTCCGTAGGACGTTGACGCTACTGTCTTACAGTAAAAGGCTAAGCCAGCTACACAACAAATCGAGCCAACGTTGCTAACGTTGTAATCAAGACTCCAAACATCCCAGAACAAGCTAGTCAGGTTCCTTCTAGACCTCCACCCCAGATCCTACCTCACTCCTACCCACTTCTCCAAAGTGGGCTGGCTCAGGGTGGAGGACAGAGTAAAACAACTTGCACTGAGCCTAGTCTATAAAATCCGCGACACCTCCCTGATACCAAAGTACATGTCAAACTATTTCCAGAACGTAAATGACCGCCATAACCACAACACCACGGGGAGTTCTAAAAACCACGTCAAACCCAGATTCCGATCTAACAAAGGTCTTAACTCATTCTCCTTCTATGCCACATCAATATGGAATGCGCTCCCAACAGGTGTAAAAGAAAGGGCATCTCTATCCTCCTTCAAAACCTAACTAAAAGAACACCTCCAGGCAGCTACAACCCTAGCCTAACACCCTCCCCCCACCACATCCCACCTCCCCGGATTGTAAATAATCAAATGTATATACTTGTTCTTATGCTTTCTGAGCTCACCATGTTCACTGCTCGCTGTACATATCCTACCAAGTCAGACCTACACTGTTTCAATGTCCATTTCTCAGATGATAAACTTGTTGATGACTGAAGTATGCTAACCTAACCCCCCAATCCTATTATGCTGATAGTATATATTTGTACCATGAATTGATTAGTGTGGACCCCGACTTAAACAAGTTGAAAAACCTTATTCAGGTGTTGCAATTTAGTGGTCAATTGTACGGAATATGTACTGTACTGTGCAATCTACTAATAGAAGGTTAAATCAATCAATCGAAACGTATCATTCACACATTTCTAATCTACTATAATACGTACCGTTTCATTGTCTCCACCATTAGCATAAATAGTAGACTTTCAGATGAAGCTGAAAGTTTGTGGAGTGACTCGCGCTGGTGAAGGAAAGAAACAACAGATCATTTTCCTTCAATGGGTTTAATCGTGGACATGTTGTGGGCCCTACAAAAAAAAAAAATGGTTGACTCGCGCAGGGATGCTTGGGTACATTTGTATTGTATACAAATAATTCCGCTGACGTCACAAGTCAGAAAACGTCACAAGTCGGAGCAAATTCCAAACGGACCGTTTGGTTGAAGTAGGAAGGACGGAAGGAAAATTTTTTTTATAAATATCCGCACAATGCCTTCATGGTTTGATTTCAAATGTTTTCAGACTGAGGTAATCACCTATAACCTACACATGGACCACCCGCCAATAACATCAGATGGCAACGCTCTGCGAGAGGTCAATGACTTCAAGTACTTGGGTTCCTGGATGAACTCCACAGAACAAGACCATAAGGTGGAGGGCCCTGAACGGTATGTCAAGAGTGTGGCGCTCGAATCTCCCCCGACACATAAAGCTGAGTCTATTCCACGCCTCTGTGGAGTCTGTCCTCCTGTATGGCTGCGAAAGCTGGACCCTGACAGCCACCCTGCAGAAGTCCCTAGATGGGTGCTACACCAGAATGATAAGAGCTGTTCTGAGTGTGGACCAGAACATCCACATCACCAACAAGGACCTGTACGGGCAACTGCCGATGCTCAGAAGGAAGGTAACAGCTAGGAGGATGAGGCTGGCCGGCCACTGCCATAGACATCGGGATTTCCCGGCCAGCAGGCTGGTCCTATGGGAACCAACGCACGGGCATCGATCGCGAGGACGTCCCGCGCTAACGTACGTGGACATCCTGAAGAAAGATGCGGGAGCTGAAAGCTCTGCGGAGCTGGCCGGGTGTATGGAGAACCGGAATGATTGGAGACTCCGATGGAAACTCGTCTAAAGACGACTGAGAGAGAGAGAAATGTTTGATCCCAAATACACATAAGCATGTACCAACGGTAAGAAAAGTCGGTTTTGCATAATTGGGCCCTTTTAAACCGAGTTATTTGGTTTAAAGCAACGTGTAATAAGTGAACTGAAGATGTGAGGTCCCGGTGGGTCACAAGCTCATGGAGGGGAGGACAAAAAGCAAGAGAAGACGCGACAGTATAGGAGGGGAGTAAGTGAACTCTTGCTGATAGTGGCACAAAATATGGAATGCATTACGGAAGTGACAGAGAGGAGGATAGAAATAAACACATAAATCCGCCTGGAAAAGACACACAGACAATTGCGGGGATGGCCGGGCCTCTTCTGCCAGCACTATCTCTGACTCATCCTTCTTTTCTCTCACAATCTTCACCCTTACTTCCATGGCACCCTTTGAGCCCAAAAGTATCCATCAAGCTGTCCTCTAGGTTCCAGTGCCCAGTACCCTTATTCGTCGTTGTTTTCTAGGCTGGGGGGGGTGGGGGGGAATGTTATCTTAGCATTAGCCTTGAGTCTCTCTCTCTCTCTGGCAGCGCTACAAAGGTTAATGTGAGTGTGGTGTGGCTCTTGGTGCTTGCGGGTGAGTTATGGGCACTGGAGTCAGAGGGACCCAAAAAGAACATAATGAGCGTACTTTTGGGAGAAGGATTAAAGAGTGAAGAGGGGGGGGAGGATGGAGGGAGGGCAATGTGGAGGGATCCAAATGCCAAATGCTGATGTGTTTGTTTTCCATCATGACTCTTTTGGGCAATGACAAAGAGCCAAAGCAAAAAATAAAATAAAAAAAAGGGTAATGTTGATAAATCACAAGCAGGCTTTGAACTCTTGAACGACTATCCCTCAAAGGACGTGTCGTTATCTCTTCGCCGAACCAGATGGCGCTGTTTTCTTAAATGCAGCGTCGGGGTTTGATTGCATGATAATAATAATACTGATAACAATAGTAATTAGGCCTGTCAAAAATGGCGCATTAACAATTGCAACCCTTGTTTTGTCTTTGCATTTTGTATCTGAGGAGTGAGGATTATGCAGAATTGTTTTCCTAGGTAAACAGAGAGCGCAAATCAGTCCCGAAAGATACAGCGTCCCATCAGTCAGCATCAATCAATCAATCATTCAATCAATCAATCAATGTTTACTTATATAGCCCCAAATCCCGAGTGTCTCAAAGGGTTGCACAAGCCACAACCACATCCTGGGCTCAGATCCCACATCAGGGCAAGAAAAAACTCAACCCAATGGGAGGACAATGAGAAACCTTGGAGAGGAATCTTAAAGTAGAGAACCCAGTGATGTCCAAACTTACAGGTGAATAGTGCCCGCCCCATTCTGTGATGGGCGGGCACTATCCACTAAGCAGGTTTAGGCAAAAGAGTTACAGAGAATAACTTTTTCAAAAAGAAAAGGGTCAAAAAATAGGGGGTTTCTATAGAACGCAAAGTCGGGAATGACGTGATCGGTATTGTATGGACCCCAAGGTGTGAATGCGCAGATCGTTTTCCCAGGATGCAGACAAAACTCTGCAGTTTCTCTAGTGACTCAAAGCGCTTTTAACATAGTGAAAGCCAATATCTAAGTTACATTAAACGCAGTGTGGGTGGCACTGGGAGCAGGTGGGTCAAGTGTCTCGCCCAAGGACACAACGGCAGAGACCAGGATGGCGGAAGCGGGGATCGAACCTGGAACCCTCAAGTTGCTGGCATGGGCCACTCTACCAATCGAGCTATGCCGCCCTGTTGGAGAATGATTAATTTTTGTATAAGTCAGGCAAAATACAAAAATACAGAAACGTTTGCACGGGAAGCTAAAGAAATAGCCAACGGGAAAACTTAGCATAGACTCAGGATTCAAAGAATATACCCAGGTAACTTCTTGCATAGCGCAAAAATGACAGCCAACCGAGTGTGGCGAAAAGCAGGAATAAATATCAATCAATCAATCAATCAATCAATCAATCAATGTTTATTTATATAGCCCTAAATAACGAGTGTCTCAAAGGGCTGCACAAGCCACAACAACATCCTCGGTTCAAATCCCACATCCGGGCAATAAAAAACTCAACCCAATGGGACAATGAGAAACCTTGGAGGGGACCGCAGATGTGGGGACCCCCCCTAGGGTGACCGGTGCAATGGACGTCGAGTGGATCTAGCATAATATTGTAAGAGTCCAGTCCATAGTGGATCTAACATAATAGTGTGTGAGTCCAGTCCATAGTGCATCTAACATAATAGTGAGAGTCCAGTCCATAGTGGATTTAATATAATAGTGTGAGAATCCAGTCCATAGTGGATCTAACATAATAGTGTGAGAGTCCAGTCCATAGTGGATCTAACATAATAGTGTGAGAGTCCAGTCCATAGTGGATCTAACATAATAGTGAGAGAGTCCAGTCCATAGTGGATCTAACATAATAGTGAGAGTCCAGTCCATAGTTGATCTAACATTATATTGTGAGAGTCCAGTCAATAGTGGATCTAACATAATAGTGTGACAGTCCAGTCCATAGTGGATCTAACATTATATTGTGAGAGTCCAGTCCATAGTGGATCTAGCATAATATTGTGAGAGTCTAGTCCATAGTGGATCTAACATAATAGTGTGAGAGTCCAGTCCATAGTGGATCTAACATAATAGTGTGAGAGTCCAGTCCATAGTGGATCTAACATAATAGTGTGAGAGTCCAGTCCATAGTGGATCTAACATAATAGTGTGAGAGTCCAGTCCATAGTGGATTTAATATAATAGTGTGAGAATCCAGTCCATAGTGGATCTAACATAATAGTGTGAGAGTCCAGTCCATAGTGGATCTAACATAATAGTGTGAGAGTCCAGTCCATAGTGGATCTAATATAATATTGTGAGAGTCCAGTCCATAGTGGATCCAACATAATAGTGAGAGTCCAGTCCATAGTGGATCTAACATAATAGTGTGAGAGTCCAGTCCATAGTGGATCTAACATAATAGTGTGAGAGTCCAGTCCATAGTGGATCTAACATAATAGTGTGAGAGTCCAGTCCATAGTGGATCTAACATAATAGTGTGAGAGTCCAGTCCATAGTGGATTTAATATAATAGTGTGAGAATCCAGTCCATAGTGGATCTAACATAATAGTGTGAGAGTCCAGTCCATAGTGGATCTAACATAATAGTGTGAGAGTCCAGTCCATAGTGGATCTAATATAATATTGTGAGAGTCCAGTCCATAGTGGATCCAACATAATAGTGAGAGTCCAGTCCATAGTGGATCTAACATAATAGTGTGAGAGTCCAGTCCATAGTGGGGCCAGCAGGAGACCATCCCGAGTGGAGACAGGTCAGCAGGGCAGAGACATCCCCAACCAATGCACAGTCGAGCGGTCCACCCCGGGTCCCGACTTTGGACCGCCAGCGCTTCATCCGTGGCCACCGAACCTGTGCCCCAGAGCAGAAAAGAAACGGCAGATCAACTGGTCTAAAAAAGCGGGGTCTATTTAAAGGCTAGAGTATACACATGAGTTTTAAGATGGGACTTAAATGCTTCTACTCTCTGAATAGTGCCCAGGAGCAGGTGAGCGTCCCGAACACTAATCAGAGGCAGGTGAAAATAATCAGCACCCATGGCAACTTAGAAAACACAAACCCAGGGGTGCAGAAACAGAACTAAGAGAGTCTTAAAGTAAAACAAAACATGACCCGAGCAACACATCGTGACACAAAGGCCGCGTTATATCGAACTATGAGTGTATATCGAGAAAGCGCATTTACCAGCATTTACCTCATAAACTACAATGCCATAAGTATGTCCATAATCTGTCACGTCACAAATGGCCCATTTTTTCCCAAAAAGAATCCAAAGCACAGCGTTCAGAGGCATCCAAAACTACCGCTCACGTCCAAATGCATGAACCTTAATGACATCATTAAACACAAGCAACCAACATTGGAACAACATTTACAAGTCCGAAAAGAGGAAAATCATCTCCTTTTTTTTTAATGATCTTCGACCCAACTCTCTCGTTTGAGTCACACATTAAGAGTGTGACTAAAACGGCCTTCTTTCATCTCCGTAATATCGCTAAAATTCGTTCCATCTTGTCCACTAGCGACGCTGAGATCATTATTCATGCGTTCGTTACGTCTCGTCTCGATTACTGTAACGTTTTATTTTGGGGTCTCCCTATGTCTAGCATTAAAAGATTACAGATGGTACAAAATGCGGCTGCAAGGCTTTTGACAAAAACAAGAAAGTTTGATCATATTACGCCTATACTGGCTCACTTGCACTGGCTTCCTGTGAACTTTAAGGTTTTACTACTTACATATAAAATACTACATGGTTTAGCTCCAGCCTATCTCGCCGATTGTATTGTACCATATGTCCCGACAATCAATCAATCAATCAATGTTTATTTATATAGCCCTAAATCACAAGTGTCTCAAAGGGCTGTACAAGCCACAACGACATCCTCGGTACAGAGCCCACAAGATCTAACATAATAGTGTGAGAGTCCAGTCCATAGTGGATCTAACATAATATTGTGAGAGTCCAGTCCATAGTGGATCCAACATAATAGTGAGAGTCCAGTCCATAGTGGATCTAACATAATAATGAGAGTCCAGTCCATAGTGGGGCCAGCAGGAGACCATCCCGAGTGGAGACAGGTCAGCAGCGCAGAGACGTCCCCAACCAATGCACAGTCGAGCGGTCCACCCCGCAAGAAATCTGCGTTCAAAGAACTCCGGCTTATTAGTGATTCCCAGAGCCAAAAAAAAGTCTGCGGGCTATAGAGCGTTTTCTATTCGGGCTCCAGTACTCTGGAATGCCCTCCCGGTAACAGTTAGAGATGCTACCTCAGTAGAAGCATTTAAGTCCCATCTTAAAACTCATTTGTATAATCTAGCCTTTAAATAGACCCCCCTTTTTTAGACCAGTTGATCTGCCGTTTCTTTTCTTCTCTCCTCTTCTCCCCTGTCCCTTGCGAGGGGGAGTTGCATAGGTCCGGTGGCCATGGATGAAGTGCTGGCTGTCCAGAGTCGGGACCCCGGGTGGACCACTGGCCTGTGCATCGGTTGGGGACATCTCTGCGCTGCTGACCCGTCTCCGCTCGGGATGGTTTCCTGCTGGCCCCGCTGTGGACTGGACTCTCGCTGATGTGTTGGATCCACTGTGGACTGGACTTTCACAATGTTATGTCAGACCCACTCGACATCCATTGCTTTCGGTCTCCCCTAGAGGGGGGGGGGGGTTACCCACATATGCGGTCCTCTCCAAGGTTTCTCATAGTCATTCACCGACGTCCCACTGGGGTGAGTTTTTCCTTGCCCGTATGTGGGCTCTGTACCAAGGATGTCGTTGTGGCTTGTACAGCCCTTTGAGACACTTGTGATTTAGGGCTATATAAATAAACGTTGATTGATTGATTGAATCAGACACTGATGCAACATCTTTTTGTCAACCAAGGATGCTTCTCTTTAGTTTGGGGTGTAGTTGGCTGAAAAACGAAAAAACCCCACATGGGGTACTCAACTGGAAAAAGTTCCAGAAGCACTCTTCTATAACTAATGGCCACAGGTATTTACTTTCCCGCTGACGAGAAGCAACCCAAATGGGGGGGGAAAAAAAAAAAAAGGGCGGCTGAAAACTACTCCCTTTCATGGCCAATGTTCAAATGTCTGACTTTTCACTGCATCATTTCAGTGGCGTCTGTGGACTTTTCAACACTGTGCAGCTACGTGTAGGAATACCTGTCTTTATAAGGCAGCGTGTGGCGGGCGGTGACAGCTCCAGGCGTGCTGATTGTCCAGGCTCGTCGCGGCGAGGTTACAGACGGAGGCAACACTCCTGCAAAGACCGGGGCCTGGCCAAGATATGTGACACGCAACAGGAAGTAGGAAAAGTTGAAGAAAAATCCGTAACATCACACGGTAGTTAATGTACAACATCACTACTGTTTGTCCCGAGTTGGACATTATTGTATCAACCAGTCAAGCATGTTATTATATATTCTCCATGCGGGGACAATATTATACACATTAATCTTGGATGTAATTTAGAGTAGTCAGTGTACAGCTTCTATATATCCACTGAGAATAAGTCAACACACTACCAAAAAAGAAGCAAAATCGGGGCCCTAAAATACCAGGTAGTGTGGGTTACCTGTACTGTTGCACCTCTACTAAACTCCATCCAACCATTATCTAGGAGATTTTAATAGAAGCATTCACATACCATGGTTTATATAGGGCACAGAACGGGTAGGTACAGGCAGGCGTAGGGGCGTGGTGATTGGCTCATGTGTTACCTAGGAGGTGTTTCCTTCCGTGATGGCATGCTGATACAATTTCACTGCGCTTGTTGAGGGATGACAGGTCTGGGCGGTATATGATAAACAGTTTCTCTTTTAAGCATAGGTTGCATCTATATATATATATACAGTATATATATATATATACAGTATATATATATATATATATATATATATATATATATATACAGTATATATATATATATATATATATATATATATATATATATATATATATATATATATATATATATATATACTGTGTATATATATATATATATATATATATATATATATATATATATATATATATATATATATATATATATATATATATATATATATATATATATATATATATATATATATATATATATATATATATATATATATATATACACTACCGTTCAAAAGTTTGGGGTCACCCAAACAATTTTGTGGAATAGCCTTCATTTCTAAGAACAAGAATAGACTGCCGAGTTTCAGATGAAAGTTATCTTTTTCTGGCCATTTTGAGCATTTAATTGACCCCACAAATGTGATGCTCCAGAAACTCAATCTGCTCAAAGGAAGGTCAGTTTTGTAGCTACTGTAACGAGCTAAACTGTTTTCAGATGTGTGAACATGATTGCACAAGGGTTTTCTAATCATCAATTAGCCTTCTGAGCCAATGAGCAAACACATTGTACCATTAGAACACTGGAGTGATAGTTGCTGGAAATGGGCCTCTATACACCTATGTAGATTTTGCACCAAAAAGCAGACATTTGCAGCTAGAATAGTCATTTACCACATTAGCAATGTATAGAGTGTATTTCTTTCAAGTTAAGACTAGTTTAAAGTTATCTTCATTGAAAAGTACAGTGCTTTTCCTTCAAAAATAACGACATTTCAATGTGACCCCAAACTTTTGAACGGTAGATGTAGTTTCTCTTTAAATATCCTTCTTGAAAATGGCCTTGCAAATATATATCTGCCACCTGATCAACGTTTTGCTCTCCTTCTTTGTGGGTTAAACAAGTGATTTCTCTGCTAGCCCGGTATGGCTACGGCCCAACACTTCCCGCTTCCTGTTAAATTGCAACATGTGATTGGATACTCACTTTGGAATGACAAATGAGCATCCAATCACCGTCTCGTTAACATCAGGATACATAGATAGGCTACTGTCAACAACTTGTGCTCTGATTGGCTATCACAACTGTCTATCAACCGTATGTGTTCTCAAATTCATCGTCTCGTTAACGTCATCGTCTCGTTAACGTCATCGTCTCGTTAACGTCATCGTCTCGTTAACGTCTGGCTACCTAGATAGGCTACTGTCAACAACTTGTGCTCTGATTGGCTATCACAACTGTCTATCAACTGTATGTGTTCTCAAATTCATCGTCTCGTTAACGTCATCATCTCGTTAACGTCTGGCTACCCAGATAGGCTACTGTCAACAACTTGTGCTCTGATTGGCTATCACAACTGTCTATCAACTGTATGTGTTCTCAAATTCATCGTCTCGTTAACGTCATCGTCTCGTTAACGTCTGGCTACCTAGATAGGCTACTGTCAACAACTTGTGCTCTGATTGGCTATCACAACTGTCTATCAACTGTATGTGTTCTCAAATTCATCGTCTCGTTAACGTCATCGTCTCGTTAACGTCTGGCTACCTGGATAGGCTACTGTCAACAACTTGTGCTCTGATTGGCTATCACAACTGTCTATCAACTGTATGTGTTCTCAAATTCATCGTCTCGTTAACGTCATCGTCTCGTTAACGTCTGGCTACCTAGATAGGCTACTGTCAACAACTTGCGCTCTGATTGGCTATCACAACTGTCTATCAACTGTATGTGTTCTCAAATTCATCGTCTCGTTAACGTCATCGTCTCGTTAACGTCTGGCTACCTAGATAGGCTACTGTCAACAACTTGTGCTCTGATTGGCTATCACAACTGTCTATCAACTGTATGTGTTCTCAAATTCATCGTCTCGTTAACGTCATCGTCTCGTTAACGTCTGGCTACCTAGATAGGCTACTGTCTACAACTTGTGCTCTGATTGGCTATCGCAACTGTCTATCAACTGTATGTGTTCTCAAATTCATCGTCTCGTTAACGTCATCGTCTCGTTAACGTCTGGCTACCTAGATAGGCTACTGTCAACAACTTGCGCTCTGATTGGCTATCACAACTGTCTATCAACTGTATGTGTTCTCAAATTCATCGTCTCGTTAACGTCATCGTCTCGTTAACGTCTGGCTACCTAGATAGGCTACTGTCAACAACTTGTGCTCTGATTGGCTATCACAACTGTCTATCAACTGTATGTGTTCTCAAATTCATCGTCTCGTTAACGTCATCGTCTCGTTAACGTCTGGCTACCTAGATAGGCTACTGTCAACAACTTGTGCTCTGATTGGCTATCACAACTGTCTATCAACTGTATGTGTTCTCAAATTCATCGTCTCGTTAACGTCATCGTCTCGTTAACGTCTGGCTACCTAGATAGGCTACTGTCTACAACTTGCGCTCTGATTGGCTATCACAACTGTGTATCAACTGTATGTGTTCTCAAATTCATCGTCTCGTTAACGTCACTGTCTCGTTAACGTCTGGCTACCTAGATAGGCTACTGTCAACAACTTGTGCTCTGATTGGCTATCACAACTGTCTATCAACTGTATGTGTTCTCAAATTCATCGTCTCGTTAACGTCATCGTCTCGTTAACGTCATCGTCTCGTTAACGTCAGGCTACCTAGATAGGCTACTGTCTACAACTTGTGCTCTGATTGGCTATCACAACTGTCTATCAACTGTATGTGTTCTCAAATTCATCGTCTCGTTAACGTCATCATCTCGTTAACGTCATCGTCTCGTTAACGTCTGGCTACCTAGATAGGCTACTGTCAACAATTTGTGCTCTGATTGGCTATCACAACTGTCTATCAACTGTATGTGTTCTCAAATTCATCGTCTCGTTAACGTCATCGTCTCGTTAACGTCATCGTCTCGTTAACGTCTGGCTACCTAGATAGGCTACTGTCAACAACTTGTGCTCTGATTGGCTATCACAACTGTCTATCAACTGTATGTGTTCTCAAATTCACCCGCTAGCGGTCCCTATCGACGGTATCCATCAACTCGGGATCTGATTGGTTATGGCAATGGTCTATCAACTGTATGTGCCCGTTCACTTACACACATTGTTGATTCTGAAGGCAGATTTGATACAGCATGGCAACATAAGCTAGCTGAATTCTGATTGGATAGAAAGTAAAAGTAAAAACAACAGCACTGGAAGGAGCATAATATGACATGAAGAGAATATGAATACTTTTACATATTTAGGGAAAGTAAATTAAAAAATTGACTTTTATCTTTAATTATGATGATGATTTCTGGTTATGTTAGCACACCACCGCTGCGCTATCTTGTCGGACATGACAGAATGACACGATTCGATGATTATAGGATAAAGAATAAAGAAACAGAGGAAGAGGAAGACCCGCACAGCCCACACAGACCCAACCTATGTGCTGTCTGACCCGGCGGGCTTCTTATGAATGGAAGGAAATTGTCTCCTTTAAAAAGGAAAAAAAAAAAACACTTAAAAAGCTGGAGTCATAATAATAGAATCTTGTGAGCACACATAATTAAACAGAGCAGCAAGAGGAGATCACAGGAGTGGTAGGAAGGGTACGGCGACACGTACGTTTATTTTATTAGTCCTTAATAAATATCGAACAGATTTCCTGAGGAAATATCCGGGATCACATGTAAAATAGTTTAAGACTGATGTCAACTGCAGCAACATATGAAATCTATTAGTGAGGAGCCACAGCAGACATGGAGGGAGAGAGAGAGAGAGAGAGAGTGGGGGCGAGGGAGGAGAGACAAAGGCACAACTACTCCAAATCAAGCAGCAGAAGAAGAATGAGAAGGGGGAAAAAAAAAAAATGCTCACAACCTTTCCAAATTCTTCGAGAGGTAAAAAAGTCAGCCAAGACGCAAAATCAGAATAAGAGGGGGAAAAACACACACACACACACACACACACACACACACACACACACACACACACACACACACACACACACACACACACACACACACACACACACACACACACACACACACACACACACACACACACACACACACACACGAGCAGTGAGCTCCACATCCTGCCGGGTTCAGGGCCAAGCGGTGAAACGAGTGCCCAGACGCCTCTGCCAGCCCGGAGGGGGGGGGGGGGGGGGGGGGGGGTGGAGACACACTCCCTCGCAGAAAAACACAGAGAAGCAAAAAGAAAAGAAAAAACACACGTTGGCAAAAATGGTCGACTGCCATCTGTACGACAACACTTTTTTTTAAAAAAAGTCTTATGTCAATTCTGTGTTGCTTTATTAAGTTAAAGTTAAAGTACCAATGATAGTCACACACACACTAGGTGTGGTAAAATGTGTCCTCTGCATTTGACCCATTCCCTTGTTCCCCCCCCTGAGAGGTGAGGGGAGCAGTGAGCAGCAGCGGTGCCGCGCCCAGGAATCATTTTGGTGATTTAACCCCCAATTCCAACCCTTGATGCTGAGTGCCAAGCAGAGAGGTAATGGCTCCCGTTTTTTTTATAGTCTTTGGTATGACTCGGCCGGGGTTTGAACTCACAACCTTATTGACCTTTTTAGCAGCATTTTGATTCAGGAAAACAATCAATCTTAAGATCGTTATTAGGATCGCACAAAAATGTCAGAAAAAGATTTGGATACATGTGCTGGTACAGGAACGCATTTCTATTATTTCATATCTAGGGATGGGTACTTTTTACATTGGCACCAATTTTTTTGGGGTGCAAAATTCCGGGAATATTAAAAGTTGGAAACTTTCCATGGGAATTAACGGGAATTAATGGGAATAAACATTGAATGCAACATGCTAGATCTTGCAGCATGATTATTAGCCAATTCAACATGATTTAATGCAAATTCACTTTAATTTCGACCCTGCACTGTGCATTCCTCCATCACATGCCCAGATAATTGCCAGCATGCTACACACTACAGCAGGGCTATTGAGGCCACACTAGTATTTGAGCCCAAGGACTTCATCCAGTCAGGTAAGTGTTGATGGGGTAAATATATTTGATCTATGGTATTTAAGTGTAATAGAGGTGTAATTGCTTGTTACTGTATGAATGTAGACTACTCCAGCAGACTTACACTCAAGCTAGCTAGCTGTTCCTGTACTTGTTCAATGATTTTGGGGCCAATATCTCTAGCTAGCTAGGTTTATGTACCACCACAGTCTCATAATGAACCCAAAATATTTATCCGTTAGCCGTGATGCTCATTTTCTCTATGTTAAATCCCATTCATTTATGCTAACAACATTAGCGATCTGAATTGAACTTTTTTGTGATGTGTAAAGTTCAACTAAATCAAAAGGTGTAGTTTCCTCTGCCTTCTGTTCTGCTAGCCATTCTGTTGTCATACAAGAATGTAGTTTATAGTTTGATTCAGCATGCAGATTGACTGTTCATTTATTCATCTAGCCTATTTCTATTCATTTGTCCATCAGACTTCTCCAATTGTTTAGCTGACTATTTATATCTGTGTGTGGCATCGCATTAGTCTTTTACAAGCTTCTCATCTTATTCTACAGAATAAGATGGACGGTGTCCAACTTTGAATAATCAACAAAATGGTCCAAATTTCCAAACTTCCCGTGGTAAATTTTCGGAAAGTTTCCGGAAATTTACCGGAAACTTTCCACCCCTTTGCGACCCTATACTCTAGTACAGTGTTTCTCAAACTGCGGTACGCGTACCACTAACTATGCTACTGTATTTTAATGTTGCCAACTAGGATAAGATAGGATAGACATTACATTGTTACATTTCTACATAATGAAAAACAAAAACAAATAGTAATAAATACTACATATTGTTCATTAATATGTATAGATAGAAGATAAAATACAACAAAAAAACAAACATCGGTATGGCGCACTACGAAAAAAAACCCATCACAGTAATCACAGAAGTGCGTTGTAAAGTCTTATGGTAGAAAGGACCTGCGGTAGCACCTTGGCTCGGCGTAGCGGGGTTGGGAGAGTGGACGTTCCAGCAACCTGAGGGTTCCTGGTTCGATCCCCACCTTCTACCAACCTCGTCACGTTTGTTGTGTCCTTGAGCAAGACACGTCACCCTTGCTCCTGATTGGTCATTGTTAGGGCCTTGCATGGCAGCTCCCGCCATCAGTGTGTGAATGTGTGTGTGAATGGGTGAATGTGGAAATAGTGTCAAAGAGTACCTTGAAGGTAGAAAAGCGCCATACAAGTATAACCCATTTGCCATTCCTTCTTGCACTGTGGATGCAACAGTCTAATGCTGAAGGAGCTACTTGGACATTATGGCGGTTAACTTGGTCAGCATTCACCCGTCAGCCACCACCTTAACGCTGTCTAGTGGGCAACCTAGGACGGAGTCAGCTCTCTTGGTAAATAGCAAATGGGTTATACTTGTATAGCGCTTTTCTACCCTCAAGGTACTCAAAGCGCTTTGACACTATCACCATCACACACACATTTTACACACTGACGGCAAGGCCCTAACCACGACTCATCAGGAGCAAGGGTGAACGGACGCGACTAAGATGGGATCGAACCAGGAACCCTCAGGTTGCTGGCATGGCCACTCCACCAACCAAGCCACACCGTCCTCTTAATCATTTTATTAAGTCTGTTCCTGTCTCTGACCGTGATCCCCGGCAAATGACGGCATAGAACACCGCAGAAGCCACCACGGTGTCGTAAAAAGGTGCGCAGCAGTGACGCGCACACCCCGTTTAAATTGTGAGTCCAGTCCAGTTTATTGTTGGGATGAACATCCAGGTATTTAAATGAGTCCCCTATGTCTATATCCGATCTCTGGATGTTCACCAGTCGATCACAAGCTCTTTGTTTTACTGGTGTTCAAGTGCAGGTGATTACGTGCACACCAGTCAACAAAGCCTGAGATTACTTTGCGATATTCCTGTTCGATCCCCACAGACACACATCCCATCATTGCGGAGTCGTCTGAGAACTTCTGCAGATGGTTGGAGTCATGCCGGAAGTCTGAGGTATAGAGCGTGAGCAGGTAAGGTGAGAGCACCGTCCCTTGGGGAGCACCTGTGCTGCAAACTACCACATCCGAAGAACAGTCACACAGCGGCCTGTCGATGAGCTAGTTTATGATCCATGCAGCCAGGTGATGGTCCGCTCACGCCTCTTCCAGTTTCACCCGCGGCGGTGCCGACTGGATGATGTTGAAAGTGCTGGAGAAGTCGAAGAACATGACTCTCACCGCACTTGCTGCAGTGTCCAGGTGGGTGAGGGCCCGATGCAGCAGGTAGATGATGGTATCATCCACCCCAATGCCTTGACAGTAAGAAAACTGCAAGGGGTCCATTGCTGACACTGTCTGTGCGCGTAGGTGGCTAAGGTTTATCCGCTTCATGGTCTTCATGAGGTGGGAGTTCAGAGCAACAGGTCTGAAGTGGTTCAACTCCTTGGGATGAGGTGTTTTAGGGATTGGAACCACACAGGAGGTCTTCCAGAGTGTAGGGACTTTTTCCAGACTGGGACTCAGGTTAAAAATGTAATGGACCACCTCAGTTAACTGGTACACACATTCCCTGAGTAGCCTGGAACTGATGCCATCTGGGTTTGTAGCCTTCCTGTACCTTGTTCCCTCCCCAACTCCCTCCTCACTTAATCCATACTGACGGAGTGTTGGGTGGTTGAAGGCTGGGTGCGGGTGGGTTGTGGGGGTCTGACTGAGAGAGGTTTGTTAGGAAGGTGTGGACCATGCTGAGGTGTAATTGGCTAAGGCAGGTGTGGAGTGGTGTGGTGTGGATGCGAAGGGGTTGCAGTGCGGCCAGAGTCAAACTTGTTAAAAAAACATTGAGTTTGTTGGCCCACTCTTGGTCGCCATAAGCCTGGTGACCACTTCCACCTCTTCCATGACTTGAAATCTGTTTCAGGTTGGTCCACACTTCACGGATGTTATTTTGCTCCAGCCGTTGTTCCAGATTTTGTTTGTAGCCCTTCTTACACCTCCTGATCTTATAATTAACATCCCTCTGGACTCTTGTCACCTCCTCCTTGTGTCCCGAGGGGAAAGCCCTCTTCTTTTCGTTTAGTAGGGCCTTCAGCTCAGTTCAGCTCGGTGGTGACCCAGGGTTTATTGTTGGGAAAACACCGGACCATCTCGGAGGGCACAGTGTTTTCCACACAGAAGTTTATAGATCTTGTGATGCACTCAGTCAAACTGTCAATGTCCTCTTCTTGTGGGCTGCAGAGTACATCCCATCATGGTGGTACCTGGAGAGCCAAGTGTTTTCTGAGGTGATACTATTTCTTCAAAATAGCCACACTTTGCTCTGATTACTGCTTTGAACACTCTTGGCATTCTCTCAATGAGTTAACTCCTCTTGGCCTCAGGACTCCCTTGAAACAGTTGTTTTAATCTCAATGGGATTTTTTTGTTACGCTTGGATCACATTTTACTGCGCGGATCGTTGTCCCAAGATGCAGCAGGAACTCTGGAGCCAAAGTGCAGGTAAGACGATGATTTATTCTCATAAATCACTTAAAAAAATACAAACAAGTGTGCCGATCGCACGGGGAGCTAAGGCGAAACTTAGCACAGAAATCAAAAGATAAACAGGCATAGGCACCAAAAATAATAATAATAATAATGATACCTGGGATTTATATAGCGCTTTTCTAAGTACCCAAAGTCGCTTTACATCAGACCTGGGCATTCTGCGGCCCGCGGGCCACATCCGGCCCTTTGTGCGTCCCTGTTCCGGCCCGCATGAGGCCAATCATAAATTACAAAATACATTTTAAAAAGTATCTATGTCAAGTGTGCATTACAACGGTTTACAACGGTGCTGCTTTTGTTTTGAAAAGCATTATTTGTGTTACTTCCGTGTGGACATATGCGCGTGCGTGATTGTGAGTGAATGTGAACAGCTGCAATCACAAATTACAAAATAAAGTTGAAAAAACAATTATGTCGTGCGCGCAATACAACTGTGCTGCTTCTATTTTGAAAAGTGTTATTTATGGGCGTACGTCCGTGTGTAACCTGCGAGTGAAGGTGCACATGCAGCGACAAGTGATGCACGCTTTACACCCGAGACGCTAAAAAGAGTTGATGACGAATGGCGTGTTTCCAACAAGACATGGACTGCCAAGCAACGTTCCCTCTAAGGTGCGTGCCTGCGCAAATGCGCACTGCTCAAGCGTCCTCTGCGCACAGCAAATATATGCCGCGCACCAAATCAAACCCATCTGAATTCTATACAAAATAAACACATCTATTCTGTGTCATTTTGCAATGCAACTTTGAGTGACAGTGACAACAAGCGGCCCTGATGGTGTTCGTCAACACCGTTCAATTGAACACCGTTGAATTATTGTAACGTCTATCGAGATGCTTCGAGGCCAGGAATGATATCTATCACTTTATTGAGCAAAACTGTTTATATTCGGCCATAACCACACCAAAAACATAAGTAAAACACTTTTATCTCGAAAAACTAGTCAATTTCTGCCGTACAAACCAGGCCAAAACCAACTTGTCATCTGTCACCAACACGCATACCACTAAACCACTGGTGCGTTTATGGCCACACAAAAAGTCGGACAACTCAAACACCACACAAAGTTACACTAGGACTCCTCAGTCATACGTGTGCTTATTCTACTGTCATTTATTATTAATGTTAATTTATTGATATTAATCATGGAATGCTGTTACTAGAGAAAGTTACAGGAATGCACACTTCATCCTATGCTTACATTTCATTGTGCAACATGAGGATGTTTAAGGGGAACTAAATTTGATCTCTGAAAGGGGTACAAATGATTTCCAAAGCAGTGCTTTTGGTATAAAGTTAAGTTAGGTTTAATGAAAGTATTATTATTATTATTATTATTATTATTATTATTATTTATCTTACGGTATATATCAAAAATAATATTGAGCAAAATTTTATTGAAGTATTGTCGATGTGGCCCTCCAGTAGTGCTCGGGTTGCTCATGCGGCCCCTGGTAAAAATTAATCGCCCACCCCTGCTTTGCATGTAGAACCCATCATTCATTCACACCTGGTGGTGGTAAGCTACAAAAAGCAAGGTATACACAAACGTAACTTGTTGCTTATAGCAAACAAGACAGCCAGACTGATTGTGGCCAAAAACAGGAGTAAGTAGCTCTCTGATTAGTGCCCGGGAGCAGGTGAGCATTCCGAACACTAATCAGAGGCAGGAGAAAATATTCAGCACCCATGACAACCAAGAAACACAAACCCAGGGTTGCTGAAACAGAACTAAGGGAGTCTTAAAATAAAACAAAACATGTTTTGGCAACGGATCATCACATTTTTCCTGGTTAAATAAAACAATTTGAAAAAAAAATTGTTGTTCTCGAGGACAGTTTTGGTGCCAATTGGAAAAAAACAAAAATTTTTGGGGATTTTCGATGCATTAAATAGGACACACAAGACTGTTAAAAATGTCAAGATCATCATCAACTGGAGACACAGGAAAGCCAGTTGAGTTTATACTGTATTTACATATGTTGTTTTCCCTGAGAACTAGATGCAAATGTTGAGTCAGTACCTTGGCCAGTGGAGGAAGCGGCTTGAAATGATCCATGTTGCTAAATGTGTGGGAAACATGAGAACCTGGAAAGAAACGGGGAGAACATGAGGCCGTTAAAGTTGCATTTGAAGCGGGTAACCTTATTGCTAAGGTGACACTGCCACTGATCCATCATGCTGGACGCCAGAAAAACATCTATTGCAGACCTGATGTGATTATACGTCTGAGAAAGATCATCAGTTACACACCCACACATAACGCTGCTGGTTCCGTATTTTGAAAAGGAGAACCAGCGCTGGCCCCGTGGTGCCAGTATGTCTGTGGCAGTGTGGCAGCCATAGTGTTCCGCCACCCTCACCCTTGCTCCTCACCAAGAGACCCAAACCGCAGACCAGAGAGGTCTGCATGACTATACCCAGCACACACTCATGCACACACAGAGGCAAGCAACCGACCACAAATACCAAGTAAAGAGGTACTGTTCTGGAAAATAAGAACCAGTGAGGTTTCTGTCTTCTCTCTGTCTCCCCCCACCCCCAATCATCGGGGCTCGAGAGGGCACTCAGAGTTCAACAGCTACACACATGAGCAGCATAGCGCCTGTGTAGTGTAGTGTGGTAGTGGTGTATGATTTTAGCTTGTCCTGAAGAATTTGGAGGTAATCCTCCTGTTTCATTGTCCTGTTTACTCTCTGTAAAGCACCAGTTCCATTGGCAGCAAAACCACAGAACGTTCCTCCAGAAGGTCTTATCTTTGTCCATGTGATGTCAGATGAAACAAAAACTGAGCTCTTTGGCCAAAATACCCAGCAATTTGTTTGGAGGAGAAAAGGTGAGACCTTTAATCCCAGGAACATCATGCCTACCGTAAAGCATGGTGGTGGTAGCATTATGCTCTGGGTCTGTTTTGCTGCCAATGGAACTGGTGCTTTACAGAGAGTAAATGGGACAGTGAAAAAAGGAGGATTACCTCCAAATTCTTCAGGACAAGCTAAAATCATCAGCCCGGAGGTTGGGTCTTGGGCGCAGTTGGGTGTTCCAACAGGACAATGACCCCCAAACACACATCAAAAGTGGTAAAGGAATGGCTAAATCAGGCTAGAATGAAGGTTTTAGGATGGCCTTCCCAAAGTCCTGACTTAAAGGTGTGGACAATGCTGAAGAAACAAGTCCATGTCAGAAAAGCAACACATTTAGCTGAACTGCAGCAATTTAGTGGTCAAGTGGTCAAGCAGAAGCTTGTGGATGGCTACCAAAAGCGCCTTATTGCAGGTAAACTTGCCAAGGGACATGTAAGCAAATATTAACATTGCTGTATGTATACTTTTGACCCTCACATTTTCATTAAATTCATAAAAGAAGCAAACTTCATGAATGTTTTTTATGTTGTAGAAATGATTGGAAACTCAAGACAGCCATGACATCATGTTCTTTACAAGTGTAATAATAATAATAATTATAAAATATTTTATTTGTAAAAATCACTTTACATTGAGCAAACAACCTCAAAGTGCTACAGTGTATTAAAAAAAAAAAAAAGATAATAAAATAAATAAATACAAATAAAAAGTAGAACAGCCTAATAATCAGAACAAGCACACATAAATCTAAAAAAAGGCTTTTTTAAAAAAAAAAAGTGTTTTTAAGCCTTTTTTAAAATCATCGACAGTCTGTGGTGCCCTCAGGTGGTCAGGGAGAGCGTTCCACAGACTGGGAAGTGTATGTAAACTTTTGACCACGATTGTATAGTGTCTTCAAAGTGTGCAGTTTTTAAAAAAAAATAAAAAAACGAAGCTAGAACCAATTATGGGGAACTCTGCGTCATTTTACAAACTTTTCGGTTTACGAACCATGTCCATGAACTAATTGAGTTTGTAAATTGAGGTTCCACTGTGTAGTAGTCTGTGTTATATGTGTTTCATGTTGCACGGTTGCACCAAGAAAAATTCCTAGTTTGTGAATCTGTTCTCAAACAATGGCAATAAAAACTATTCTGATTCTGATTCTAGTAGAAAGTGCGTATACTTTTGTTTTGAAATATGGGACGATTCCAATTTTTCAAGGGCAACCTTAAAGGCCTACTGTGAAAGCCACTACTAGCGACCACGCAGTCTGATAGTTTATATATCAATGATGAAATATCAACATTGCAACACATGCCAATTACGGCCGGGTTAACTTATAAAGTGACATTTTAAATTTCCCGCTAAACTTCCGGTTGAAAACGTCTATGTATGATGACGTATGCACGTGACGTCAATAGTTAAATGGAAGTATTCGGACACCATTGTATCCAATACAAAAAAGCTCTGTTTGCATCTCAAAATTCCACAGTATTCTGGACATCTGTGTTGGTGAATCTTTTGCAATTTGTTTAATGAACAATGAAGACTGCAAAGAAGAAAGCTGTAGGTGGGATCGGTGTATTAGCGGCTGGCTGCAGCAACACAACCAGAAGGACTTTGACTTGGATAGCAGACGCGCTATCCGACGCTAGCCGCCGACCGCACGGATGATCGGATGAAGTCCTTCGTCCTTCCATCGATCGCTGGAACGTAGGCGAGCACGGGTGTTGATGAGCAGATGAGAGCTGGCTGGCGTAGGTGGAGCACTAATGTTTTTATCATAGCTCTCTGAGGTCCCGTTGCTAAGTTAGCTTCAATGGCGTCGTTAGCAACAGCATTGTTAAGCTTTGCCAGGCTGGAAAGCATTAACCGTGTAGTTACATGTCCATGGTTTAATAGTATTGTTGATCATCTGTCTATCCTTCCAGTCAGGGGCTTATTTCTTTTGTTTCTATCTGCATTAAAGCACGATGCTATCACGTTAGCTCCGTAGCTAAAGTGCTTCGCCGATGTATTGTCGTGGAGATAAAAGTCACTGTGAATGTCCATTTCGCGTTCTCGACTCTCATTTTCAAGAGGATATAGTATCCCAGGTGGTTTGAAATACAAATCCGTGATCCACAATAGAAAAAGGAGAGAGTGTGGAATCCAATGAGCCAGCTTGTACCTAAGTTACGGTCAGAGCAAAAAAATATACGTCCTGCACTGCACTCTAGTCCTTCACTCTCACGTGCCTCATCCACGAATCTTTCATCCTCGCTCAAATTAATGGGGTAATCGTCGCTTTTTTCGGTCCGAATCGCTCTAGCTGCTGGTGTAAAAAATGGGGAAATGTGAGGAGCCTTTCAACCTGTGACGTCACGCTACTTCCGGTACAGGCAAGGCTTTTTTTTATCAGCGACCAAAAGTTGCGAACTTTATCGTCGATGTTCTCTACTAAATCCTTTCAGCAAAAATATGGCAATATCGCAAAATGATCAAGTATGACACATAGAATGGATCTGCTATCCCGGTATGAATAAAAAAAAATCATTTCAGTAGGCCTTTAATTTCACACCTACTGGGCTAAGACACAGGAAGCTCGATACCTAATCAAGGAGAGTTGTGGTTGCTCACTCTCAGGAAAACACTGCCCCCCGGTGTTATGGCAGATAAATGCACTTTACGCAGACATTCTCGAGACGTCGTCGTAGCTGACGGCGTACTGACGAGCATGACCCTGGCCTGAGTGTTCATTTAAACCCCACAGCCACATCTCACCATGTGTGTGTGTGTCCAAGTGTTGGAGCTCGGGGTTCTTGCAAATGTTCCCCTGCTCATGTAATGGCCCAGCGGAGTAGAAAGTGATGAGAAGGTGGTGTCGGAGCCCAAATCCAGCCCTTATATGGACCTCTGGAGCTGTTTTCTCTCATGGCCGCTGTCTCGCCTCCTCTCCAAAAGTGCTACAAGGTCGAAAAGGAGAGGACATCGTTGCGAGTGAACATATTTACATATTTTCAGTGGTGTGGGGATATTCAGCAGGCGAGGCGGTGGTCAGCGGGGACAACGGGCTGAGAGTGGACATCTGGGCCCGAGGATTTGGCGGGGGCGCTCACTCCCTCGCTCCCTTATCGTTCCACGCAGACGAAATATTATCCTTATGACAGCGCCGCACGGACAAGATGTTGGGAAAGTGCACGGGTGTGGAAGCAGACACACTTCATCATTAAACCCCGTTTCATCCGCATGGGTGTTGATGTCTCCTCACGTCGCGTTCATCTGTTGGCAAAAGCCGGGCCCAGTTCCCCAGGGAACCCCCTTGTCTTCATCACACCGAGTACCCCAGGGAACCCCCCCCCCCCCAGTCTTCATCACACACCGGCCCCTGGCCTCCTCCACTCATCCCTCCGAGCTCCTGCATGCACTACAGCGCCGTGTTTGTCTTGGCAGGACTTTCCAGGCTGTGCACACCAACGTTCTCCCCCTCATCCTCGCAGCCAACGTTCACATTTCTCACATTTTCTGCCTCTGCACTGCAGCCTCCTCACACGGTCCGAGGGACAGGACAGGGTGGGACAAAGATGTCCTCTCGCTAACATTGCAACCCCCCTCCCCGACCTGTCTCCCTTTCTCCAACGTCTGGCTATAATTCACTTTCTCTCAGTCCAGATCTCCTCTCTCTGGTGGTTACTTGCCCTTTTCGCTCTGACGGAGCGAGCCAACAAAGCGCAGGTGTGCGGGACTCTGAGTTTAAGGCTTCTTTTCCACCAAGAAATTCAATACAGCGTTCAATTCATATGAAGAAAAAAGTGAAGTTCCAGAAAAAAACGATCTCTACCAAATCATTTTTTGGCACCGTTCAGTAAAGTGGTACGGTATGGAGTTGCCTTGAACTGGACTAGAATGTAATAAAAAAATATATTTTTTCAATGTGTAATATTTTCATGTGCATGGGCTTATTTATTACCTCTGCCAAGCATGATATAATAGGAGCAGAATTCAAAGAAAACATACTTATTTCAAGGAAGGGTGCATATCCTGAAGGGAAACCACCACCTGCAGAACGTAAGAGTCCAGCCTTGGCTACTGACTCACTTTGTTTTATGTAGGATTACACAAATCTGCATAATCGTTTTTCACAAAACTCTGTGGAAGAAGGAGACATGGGCCAAGGAAGAAACTATTTTAGGTACTAAGGATGTTAATTTTACAGCCCATGATTCGAGTTGGTTCTGATTCTTGGGGTGAAGATTCGAATCTGTCAGGGACTGCTGTCGGTCTTCAACCCCAAGATGCAGAGATGGCAGGCGTAGCTCAGGAACACATGACTTTAATGTCAACAAAACAACAAATAGTGCAACTGGTAAGTGCACATGCAGGGGAACCAGGACCAGGAACCAGGATAACAGGTTACAGGAAACAGGCAACAGGATAAAATCATCGAGCCCTGACTGGAGGGCGAGGCAGGCATAAATAGTAGCCTGATTGGCAACTGCGACCAGGTGTGCCAGGCTGCCAATCAGGGACAGGTGAGGGGGAACGAGCACTCATGCAGGAAATGTAACCAAAATAAGAGTGCTGACAGTAAATAAACACAAACACAGAGGAAAACCCAAACAGAACCCAACTGTTAGTAACAAGCCTGACAGAATCAACTTTCAATTCAAACCAACACAGAATGCCGTTCAATTCATATGACAAAAAAAGTGAAGTTCCAGAAAAAAACGATCTCTACCAAATCATTTTTTGGCACCGTTCAGTAAAGTGGTACGGTATGCAAACGGTGGAGTTGCCTTGAACTGGACTAGAATGTAATAGACAAATATCTTTTTTCAATGTGTAATATTTTCATGTGCATGGGCTTATTTATTACCTCTGCCAAGCATGATATAATAGGAGCAGAATTCAAAGAAAACATACTTATTTCAAGGAAGGGTGCATATCCTGATGGGAAACCACCACCTGCAGAACTCAAGAGTCCAGCCTTGGCTACTGACTCACTTTGTTTTATGTAGGATTACACAAATCTGCATAATCGTTTTTCACAAAACTCTGTGGAAGAAGGAGACATGGGCCAAAGAAAGAAACTATTTTAGGTACTAAGGATGTTAATTTTACAGCCCATGATTCGAGTTGATTCTGATTCTTGGGGTGAAGATTCGAATCTGTCAGGGACTGCTGTCGGTCTTCAACCCCAAAATACAGAGATGGCAGGCATAGCGCAGGAACACATGACTTTAATGTCAAAAAAACAACAAATAGTGCAACTGGTAAGTGCACATGCAGGGGAACCAGGACCAGGAACCAGGATAAAAGGTTACAGGAAACAGGCAACAGGATACAATCACCGAGCCCTGACTGGAGGGCGAGGCAGGCATAAATAGTAGCCTGATTGGCAACTGCGACCAGGTGTGCCAGGCTGCCAATCAGGGACAGGTGAGGGGAAATGAGCACTCATGCAGGAAATGTAACCAAAATAAGAGCACTGACAGGAAATAAACACAAACACAGAGAGAAACCCAAACAGCACCAAACCGTCAATAACAAGCCTGAAAGAATCAACTTTCAATTCCAATCAATTCTCGCAATATATTATTTGGTACAAAAGTTATAATAAAATGAATAAAATGAAACGTTTTGTTGTTGTCTCTCTCTGTTTTGCCCCCACAAATTCCCCTTCTGTCTTTTTTTTCTTCTTCTATCCATCCCTCCTGCTGCGCCAAACGCTAAACATATTTAAACATTGAATAAAGTCGAAAACATCTAAGGCAACAAGGGATGTATCCCGCACTTCTCTGTTGTAAAGAAAATCTATACAGCAGATATGAGCATCTACTTCAGGGGTCCCCAAACATTTTGACTCGGGGGCTGTAAAAGTGAATTTAATTATTTAATTAATTAGTTCAATATTTCATTATATTTATATATTTTAATCACGTATTTATTTAATGATTCAAAAAATTATTTGGGGGTGTGGGGAGTGGTTGGTCCCTTCGGATGTGGGATCTGAGCCGAGGATGTCGTCGTGGCTTGTGCAGCCCTTTGAGACACTCGTGATTAAGGGCTTTATAAATCAACTTTGATTGGTTGATTTATTAGAATAGAATAAAAAGTACTGTATTGATCCCTGGGGGAAATTCAGCACCACAGTTTGCTCACAATAAACACTGAGGTATTTTTTACATGTGAATAATATAAATACAGTCTGTTATACAGCATTATTCACATGTGAATAATATAAATACAGTCTATTATACAGCATTATTCACATCTGAATAACATATACAGTCTATTATACAGCATTATTCACATGTGAATAACATATACAGTCTATTATACAGCATTATTTACATGTAAATAATATAAATACAGTCTATTATACAGCATTATTCACATGTGAATAACATATACAGTCTATTATACAGCATTATTCACATGTGAATAACATATACAGTCTATTATACAGCATTATTTACATGTAAATAATATAAATACAGTCTATTATACAGCACTATTCAGATGTGAATAACATAAATAGTCTATTATACAGCATTATTCACATGTGAATAACATTAATACAGTCTATTATACAGCACTATTCACATATGAATAATATAAATACAGTCTATTATACAGCATTATTCACATGTGAATAATATAAATGCAGTCTATTATACAGCATTATTCACATCGGAATAATATAAATACAGTCTATTATACATCATTATTCAGCCCTTTGAGACACTTGTGATTTAGGGCTATATAAATAAACATTGATTGATTGATTGATTGATTATTCACATGTGAATAACATAAATACAGTATATTAAACAGCATTATTCACATGTGAATAACATAAATACAGTTTATTATACAGCATTATTCACATGTGAATAATATAAATACAGTCTATTATACAGCATTATTCACATGTGAATAACATAAATACAGTTTATTATACAGCATTATTCACATGTGAATAATATAAATACAGTCTATTACACAGCATTATTCACATGTGAATAATATAAATACAGTCTATTACACAGCATTATTCACATGTGAATAATGTAAATACAGTCTATTGTACAGCATTATTCACATGTGAATAACATAAATACAGTCTATTATACAGCATTATTCACATGTGAATAATATAAATACAGTCTATTATACATCATTATTCACATGTGAATAATATAAATACAGTCAATTACACAGCATTATTCACATGTGAATAATATAAATACAGTCTATTGTACAGCATTATTCACATGTGAATAACATAAATACAGTCTATTATACAGCATTATTCACATGTAAATAATATAAATACAGTCTATTATACAGCTTTATTCACATGTGAATAATATAAATACAGTCTATTATACAGCATTATTCACATGTGAATGATATAAATACAGTCCAGTATACATCATTATTCACATGTGAATAACATAAATACAGTCTATTAAACAACGTTATTCACATGTGAATAATATAAATACATTCTATTATACAGCATTATTCACATGTGAATAATGTAAATACAGTCTATTATACATCATTATTCACATGTGAATAATATAAATACAGTCAATTACACAGCATTATTCACATGTGAATAATATAAATACAGTCTATTGTACAGCATTATTCACATGTAAATAATATAAATACAGTCTATTATACAGCTTTATTCACATGTGAATAATATAAATACAGTCTATTATACAGCATTATTCACATGTGAATGATATAAATACAGTCCAGTATACATCATTATTCACATGTGAATAACATAAATACAGTCTATTAAACAACGTTATTCACATGTGAATAATATAAATACATTCTATTATACAGCATTATTCACATGTGAATAATGTAAATACAGTCTGTTATACGGCATTATTCACATGTGAATAACATAAATACAGTCTATTATACAACATTATTCACATGTGAATAATATAAATACAGTCTATTATACGGCATTATTCACATGTGAATAATATAAATACAGTCTATTATACAGCATTATTCACATGTGAATAACATAAATACAGTCTATTATACAGCAATATTCACATGCGAATAATATAACTACAGTCTACTATACAGCATCATTCACATGTGAATAATATAAATACAGTCTATTATACAGCATTATTGACATGTGAATAATATAAATACAGTCTATTATACATCATTATTCACATGTGAATAACATAAATACAGTCTATTATACAGCATTATTGACATGTGAATAATATAAATATAGTCTATTACACAGCATTATTCACATGTGAATAATATAAATACAGTCTATTGTACAGCATTATTCACATGTGAATAACATAAATACAGTCTATTATACAGCATTATTCACATGTGAATAATATAAATACAGTCTAGTATACAGCATTATTCACATGTGAATACTATAAATACAGTCTATTCCACAGCATTATTCACATGTGAATAATATAAATACAGTCTATTATACAGCATTATTCACATGTGAATAACATAAATACAGTCTATTGTACAGCATTATTCACATGTGAATAATATAAATACAGTCTATTATACAGCATTATTCACATGTGAATAACATAAATACAGTCTATTATACAGCATTATTCACATGTGAATAATATAAATACAGTCTAGTATACAGCATTATTCACATGTGAATAATATAAATACAGTCTATTCCACAGCATTATTCACATGTGAATAATATAAATACAGTCTATTATACAGCATTATTCACATGTGAATAATATAAATACAGTCTATTATACATTCAAGTACAATCAAAAAGGAACATATGCATTATACAGTCTGACGGCTGTATAATGCAATACAATCATAATCATGAAGGACATGATTATGATTGAACTGCACATCCACAGGGCAGTGGACTTTAGAGGTTGCACTTTGATGGACTACAATGTGGATGAAGGCTTGTGTCGGATGCAGCAAGTGTCAGTTTGGATGTCTCCGAGAGATAATAAAAGGACCCTGCTGTGCAGGTGCAAGATCTGAGCACTAAAAGCGACTTTTGGAGCGTGTGTGTGCGCGCGCATGTGTGTGTGTGCGTGTGTGTGTGCGCGCATGTGTGTGTGCGCGCATGTGTGTGTGCGCGCATGTGTGTGTGTAATGTATCCACTTGAACACACAAACGAGGCCTGACTCACAACAGCTGGAAATGAATCCACCGCAGAGGATGGACATTTGACCTCTGTCCCACACACTCGCCATTTGCAATGCATTCATCTATTTATTTCTTCTAAAACTTTAATTTAGGGGCTTTATTTCCTCTGACTCTCTGAGGGAGGGGTCCCGGGCATTGCTACATCAATGAGCATTCTCAGAAAAAGAAGAAGGAGGGAGGGGGGGGAGAAAAAAAAGCGCCGGCCGTCTCTTGGGTGCCCTTTTTTTGCCATCCCATTTCCTATGCATCTGGTCTGTGTTTGTGCGGGGAGGGTGGGAGGGGGCCAGGGAGGGTGGGAGGGGGCGAGCGGCCGTCTGGGGCCGATTAATATCCAGTGATTTATAGGAACTTTTATGGAATAAAACAATAAAAAATGTGTGCGTACGTGTGTGCGTGTACTCTATGTGCACTCGCCTAATTCGGGGGTGGGGGGGAGGATCCAAAACAAATGATGGAGGGGCCGTGCTCGGGAGGAATTGGGCACGGACGGAGACAGGAAATCAAAATGTCTTGGAGAAGATGCGGGGTCAACGGCGGAGAAGGGGTGACGGAGGTGGTGGGCGCAGCTCGGCGAAGGGAGGCGGGGGAGTCGGGAGAAGGGGTGAGCTAAAGGACATGGATGATGTGGGTGGTGGGTAGGAGACGGGGGGGATGAGGGGCGGGGGAGTTCCCATGCCCTGTGCGGAGGAAGTGGCTTTAAGAGCATGTGTCCACACTCTTTGTGAGGGCAATGAGATGAGCAGACTTCTCTCTCTGGCACAAAGCTGCGTTTCCTTGCCAGAGACCAAACTAGACCCCCATCCAGTCCGCCTCCATCCCCATCTCCTTTCTCAGTCCTCATGTGACCGACACACGGTCAGCAAGAGGCCACCGTGAAGTGACTGTCGGGGAAGATGACGTCTCGCTCACATGGCTTTGACATTAAGTTGATTGGAGCGGGGTGTCACACCACTAATGACGGGGTTGGGTGGGTAAGTCGTGTTCGTCTACAGCCCCGTCTTGTGCGTCTTGCCTTGTCCAATATACAGTCGCAATCAAAAGTGCACATACACTTGTAAAGAACATCATGTCATGGCTGGCTTGAGTTTCCAATCACTTTTCCAACTCTTATTTTTTTGTGATGTAGTGATTGGAGCACATACTTGTTGCTCACAAAAAACATTCATGAAGTTTGCTTCTTTTATGAATTTATTATGGCTCTACTGAAAATGCGAGGGTCAAAAGTAAACATACAGCAATCTTAAAGGCCTACTGAAAGCCACTACTAGCGACCACGCAGTCTGATAGTTTATATATCAATGATGAAATCTTAACATTGCAACACATGCCAATACGGCCGGGTTAACTTATAAAGTGACTTTTAAAACTTCCCGGGAAATATCCGGCTGAAACGTCGCGGTATGATGACGTATGCGCGTGACGAAGTCAGAGTAACGGAAGTTATGGTACCCCGTAGAATCCTATACAAAAAGCTCTGTTTTCATTTCATAATTCCACAGTATTCTGGACATCTTTTGCAATTTGTTTAATGAACAATGAAGGCTGCAAAGAAGACAGTTGTAGGTGGGATCAGTGTATTAGCAGCGGACTACAGCAACACAACCAGGAGGACTTTGTTGGAGCGCTAGCCGCGCTAGCCGCGCTAGCTGCGCTAGCCGCGCTAGCCGCGCTAGCCGCCGACCTCACCTTGACTTCCTACGTCTCCGGGCCACCAAACGCATCGGGTGAAGTCCTTCGTCCTTCTGCCGATCGCTGGAACGCAGGTGAGCACGGGTGTTGATGAGCAAATGAGGGCTGGCTGGCGTAGGTGGAGAGCTAATGTTTTTAGCATAGCTCTGTGAGGTCCCGTTGCTAAGTTGCTAAGTTAGCTTCAATGGCGTCGTTAGCACAGCATTGTTAACCTTCGCCAGCCTGGAAAGCATTAACCGTGTATTTACATGTCCACGGTTTAATACTATTGTTGATTTTCTATCTATCCTTCCTTCTATCCTTTATTTTTTGGTTTCTATATGCAGTTAAAGCACGATGTTATCACGTTAGCTCGTAGCTAAAGCATTTCGCCGATGTATTGTCGTGGAGATAAAAGGCACTGAATGTCCATTTTGCGTTCTCGACTCTCATTTTCAAGAGGATATAGTATCCCAGGTGGAGAGATTCGGACCGAGAAAGCGACGATTACCCCATTAATTTGGGCGAGGATGAAAGATTTGTGGATGAGGAACGTGAGAGTGAAGGACTAGAGTGCAGTGCAGGACGTATCTTTTTTTCGCTCTGACCGTAACTTAGGTACAAGCTGGCTCATTGGATTCCACACTCTCTCCTTTTTCTATTGTGGATTTGTATTTTAGACTGCCTTTTCAATAAAAGGACCTTCGCCAGACGTGATGCTTACTCAGGGGAGATTGGCTACGTTCTGGCGAAGATCTCCTGGGTCCGCTGGCTTTTATGCTGCTCCCTCTCGTCAAGTCCAGGTGTGCTGATGCACAATTGTTTGCAGCCTTGTTGCTGTGTGGGTGGGCCGCGCCCAGGGGCGTGTCCAGACGAGCAGCCAGAGGAGAAACTCTGACAAACAGTTGCAGGAGGAATGCGGGTACGAGTCCGCGCTGTGACAGTCCTGACTTAAAGGTGTGGACAATGCTGAAGAAACAAGTCCGTGTCGGGAAAACCAACACATTTAGCTGAACTGCTCTGCAGGGACATCTTCTGACGAGTAAACAGCTCGGTGGCCTAGTGGTTAGAGTGTCCGCCCTGAGATGGGTAGGTCGTGAGTTCAAACCCCGGCCGAGTCATACCAAGGACTATAAAAATGGGAGCCATTACCTCCCTGCTTGGCACTCAGCATCAAGGGTTGGAATTGGGGGTTAAGTCACCAAAAATGATTCCCGGGCGCGGCCACCGCTGCTGCTCACTGCTCCCCTCACCTCCCAGGGGGTGATCAAGGGTGATGGGTCAAATGCAGAAAATAGTTTCGCCACACCGAGTGTGTGTGCGACTATCAGTGGTACTTTAACTTAAAAAATAATACAAAAGAATACACATTTTTATGTATATTTGTAAATGTATTCAGTTATAAACATTCACTCACTTTCTTCTTTCCTTCATGGATGTAAACTTTACCACTTTTTCTATATTCTTATTGTAATATTCACAGTTTGTTCTATTTTTGGCCCAAGTGAGACAAAGAAAACAATCGGAGGTTGTCTTTAATTGTTGTAGTTTTAATGTCTTGATTTTAGTGCACATATTTCCCTCCCAGCGGCCCCCTGAGCTAAAACGACCCCGACACGCCCGCAGCCGTACACGGTTCTGTTGACTTGATTGCCATTAAATTGCGGGACATATTCTTCGGGATGTGAAGCATATTTGATCGCTGTAACTTGAGTGGAAAAGGAAGGCGCAGGCCACACTTTAATAGCAGAACCATGTGAGTTCTCACAACCAATCAGCATTAACAGGACAAGAGACTAATCTAAACATTGTGAAGGAAAATCACAGAAAAGCTCACGACGGGTGTATAATTATTAGAAATATGGTGGGAAAACGAAGCTGTATTCACTTTTTATTTGAAAGATCTCGCCTTGTATTACCTTGTTATTTTTTGTATATTAGTCAATGGTATGGTGTGTTAGAGCAGTGTTTCCTAACCATAGGGCAGGGGCCCATTGTTAAGGGTTGTGTACAAAGAGAGTATTAAACGGAATTGTATCGTATCATTTTAAAGCACATTACTGTTCATGGAAAAACTGTACCATTGATTTTATTTTTATTTTAAATAGTAACTCAGCAGCCAGTTTTTATTTTATGTTTTTTAAGTAAAATCCAAATGTCATTTTTAGAATGTAGACTTTAATGCAGTGGTCACCAACCTTTTTGTACTTGCGGACCGGTCAATGCTTGAAAATTTGTCCCACGGACCAGGGGGGCAGGGGGAGTAAAAAAAAAAATATAGGTATATATTTTTTTTGTCATAAAGAAATACAATCATGTGTGCTTACGGACTGTATCCCTGCAGACTGTATTGATTTATATTGATATATAATGTATATATTGTGTTTTTTATGTTGATTTAATTTAAAAAAAAAATATATATATATTTTTTTAATTTGTTGTGCGGCCGCGGTACCAATCCGTCCATGGACCGGTGGTTGGGGACCACTGCTTTAATGGATAACTTGCTTTGAAATCATAAGTCAATTATATATTTATGTACGCAGTCTGATAGTTTATATATCAATGATGAATTCTTAACATTGCAACACATGCCAATATGGCCGGGTTAACTTATAAAGTGACATTTTGAATTTCCCGGGGAACTTCCGGTTCAAAACGCCTTTGAGGATGACGTATGCGCGTGACGTCAATCGTTGAAATGGAAGTATTCGGACTCCATTGAATCCAATACGAAATAGCTGTTTTCATCTCATTCTGGATGTATTCTGGACATCTGTGTTGGTGAATCTGTTGCAATTTGTTCATTGCATTATGGAGAAAGAAGCTGAGCAAGCAAAGAAGAAAGTCGGTGCGAAGCGGAGTATTTTGCGAGGGAAGTCAGCAACACAACACAGTCGGTGTTTCATTGTTTACATTCCCGAAAGATGCAGTCAAGATTGAAGAACTCGGATAACAGAGACTCTTACCAGGAGGACTTTGACTTCGTTAACAGACGCAGACGCGATACCGTGAGTACGCTTCCAAACATTTAATCGCTTGCTATAACTAGCTCGAGCTAGTAGCTAGTAGCTAGGAGCTAGGAGCTAGCATAACAAACACCTAGGTGTTTGTTATGCGGGTTAATTTGTGACATATAAAATATAAGCCTGGTTGTGTTGTGGCTAATAGAGTATATATATGTCTTGTGTTTATTTACTGTTGTAGTCATTCCCAGCTGAATATCAGGTCCCACCCGCACCTTCCAAACATTTGATCGCTTGCCCGTACGTGCGTGTCACGTACATAACTTTGGTTAAATATATAAGCTTTATGAACCTTGGGTTAGGTGAACGGTTCTTTGGGCTGAGTGAGTGTGTGTGTTGTGCAGGTGTTTGAATTGTATTGGCGGGTTTTATGGACGGGATCCCGTCCATATTACCCGCTAGAGCTATAACTAGCTTGAGCTAGTAGCTAGGAGCTAGCATAACAAACACCTAGGTGTTTTTATGCGGGATTAATTTGTGGCATATTAAATATAAACCTGGTTGTGTTGTGGCTAATAGAGTATATATATGTCTTGTGTTTATTTACTGTTGTAGTCATTCCCAGCTGAATATCAGGTCACCCCCGGCTCTCACAGCATCTTCCCTATCTGAATAGCTTCAACTCCCCACTAGTCCTTCACTTGCACTTTACTCATCCACAAATCTTTCATCCTCGCTCAAATTAATGGGGAAATCGTCGCTTTCTCGGTCCGAATCTCTCTCACTTCTGGCGGCCATCATTGTAAACAATAGGGAACTTTGCGTATATGTTCAACTGACTACGTCACGCTACTTCCGGTAGGGGCAAGCCTTTTTTTTTATCAGATACCAAAAGTTGCGATCTTTATCGTCGTTGTTCTCTACTAAATCCTTTCAGCAAAAATATGGCAATATCGTGAAATGATCAAGTATGACACATAGAATAGATCTGCTATCCCCGTTTAAATAAAAAAAAATCATTTCAGTAGGCCTCTAAAATGAACAACATTATTATTACAGAGTCATACATACGCTGAGCAGCTATTGGAGTATGTATTTGTATTTCATGAAGAAAATTTAATTTATAATAATATAATATTGTTACAATATTGATGATATTAAATAAAAAATATAGTACATACAGTACAGGCCAAAAAGTTTGGACACACCTTCTCCTCACTCAATGTGTTTTCTTTATTTCCATGACTATTTACATTGTAGATTGTCACATCAAAACTATGAATGAACACATGTGGAGTTATGTACTTAACAAAAAAACT
>NC_084740.1:1578421-1580108 GCF_033978785.1 Entelurus aequoreus
ATATGATTTGCCTGAGAAGCTGGACAGGACAAAAAACAACAACAAAAAAAGTAGGACAAAACAGCGCTTGCCAAATGCTGTCATCAGTGTAGCATGTAAAATATAAACAGTGGGATTTCTAGCACTTAGGAAGGTCTGTGTCATGTTTGTTCTCCTACAGAAACCATGTTAAAACCAAAAAATATGTTTTTTCCCATCATCTTTTCCCATTTCCATGCATTTTTGTAAAACGCTCCAGGGAGCCACTAGGATAGCCCTAAAGCTGGACCAGCGGGTTGCCGACCCCGGCCCTATGGCTAGGCCAATGCAAAGGCCAAGATAAAACGGGGCACGTCCGCTCGCCTGACGAAGAGCTGGTGTGTTCTTCTCCAGTAACTGTAGACATCTTCTAACAAGCACTTCTCAGTATGAATGACTTCCTGCACTGTGGGTCTGGACTGTGGCATCTGTCAGCCCTCCATCCCGCCCGGCTCCATCATCCTCTGCACACTTTAAAGCTCCCCTTTCCTCTTTCTCTATCCCATTGCCCACTTCCTAGACTTTCCTCGTCTTCAACAATCCCCTGGCATTGCTGCCCACGCACCATTTCCTGTTGACCCCCGCCTTCCCTCCCCCGGGGGTCCGCTCTGGTTGCCCCCGGGTGGCGTCCAGGAAAGAGTGTTGTTGTTGTTGCATTGTTGGCAAGGCAGCAGAAAACTGAGAAGAACTTTGCTGGAAACTCCATCAGGGGCTTGAAAAACTCTCAGCTGTGCTGCACTTTGAGCTCCGCTGTGTTTGTCTTTCTGTCACATTTCAATAGCTTCTCAAGCCTTAAAAAGAACAAATGGCGCAGAAAGAAAACTGATATTTCTTACAATAACGGGAATAATCATCATAATTATTTCTTTTTTTTAAGTACATATGTTAAACTGTAGTGTCCATCTACAAAAGGTAGCTTTGGACATACATCGTGTTTTCACATTAGATAAATACACTAATTATTAAGGGTTTGGACCATTAAAAGAGTCAAACTCAAGGCCCCGGGGCCAAATCTGGCCCGCCACATTATTTTATGTGGCCAGCGAAAGTCTGGAAATAATATGCGTTAATAAAATGCTTATTCTTTTCTTACTAAATATATTCGTTGTATCCCGTTTGGCATTAAAAATCATGTACTGCATGCAATTGCACATCTTTTAAAATTCAATATTATCAAAATGTTATATTATCATGTATTCCGAAAATATTTTTTGTTAAAATAAAGATAACTGCTGTACTTAAATACCTGCTTGACTTATGATTTCAAAACAAATTATCAATCAAATTGTAGACTGTAAAATTGACAATAGATTTTACGGTTAAATTCTGCCGACTGAGTTTTTTTTACCGTAAAATCAACTTTGGTATTGTTTTTTTTCCATATACAGTAAAACACTAAAACATTAAAAAACTAACCAAAAAAAAAACATTACAACAACAAGATTTTATGGTCAAAAAAAACAAACACTGACAGCTCTGTTGCTTGAATTTTACTGCTAAAAACAGTGATATGGTTTCTTCATTCCATTCCATTTATTCAATGGTTTTGTCATAATCATAATCAGATTAGTTTTAATATGCTGTTAAAACCCCACTGCTTTTACTGTAAAATTCTGGTGACTGCCAGTTTATAAAGTAAAATTTAAATATTTTTTGTTAAATTAAAGAT
>NC_084740.1:1580128-1585128 GCF_033978785.1 Entelurus aequoreus
CCAAAATAATAGGTTACAGTAATGGAGACGGGATGTAACGAACACATGAATAGTGATCTCAGCGTCGCTAGTGGACAAAATGGAACACATTTTAGCGATATTACGGAGATGAAAGAAGGCCGTTTTAGTAACACTCTTAATGTGTGACTCAAACGAGAGTTGGGTGGAAGATAATACCCAGATTCTTTACCGAGTCGCCTTGTGTAATTGTTTGGTTGTCAAATGTTAAGGTGGTATTATATATATTAACATAACACACATACATATAAAAATAACCTCTGTGCCTTACAACAAAACAAAAAACATAATTTTAAATGTCAGACTTGGAGTAGATATTGTCAATAACGGACAGGAGTTAGCATACTAAATGATCAGCTAAATATTGCTAGCTAGTGTTAAACAATAAAACATTTTGGTTATCGTATGAATATTTTATCGTAAATGATTAGCGGTAGCTTGCAAGTTGGCATACTAACCTAGCGTGTTTTAATTGTGCTTAAAAACAAAGTCTTCTGTCATACGTGGACCCCGACTTAAACAAGTTGAAAAACGTATTGGGGTGTTACCATTTAGTGGTCAATTGTACGGAATATGCTACATGTACTGTGCAATCTACTAATAAAAGTCCCAATCAATCAATCAATCAATCATACCGGCAGGCAGTTTAGCACACTTTAGCTCGCTACGTAGCACATTAACTGGCTTGCAATTTTTTGCTGACCAGTGGTTCGCAGTTAGCCTGTGAGTTAGAGTTCGAAATAGCTTGGTCAATTTTGCTAAAAGGTGTTTAAGATGTAGTTGCCTAAACTCGTAAGTACATTGGTGGATATGCAGGTTAGATTAATGATCAGTGTATAAATTAGCTAAGTATTGCGTATCAGTCCAAAATATTTGGGAATACCTCAAAGTAAATTACAAGATGTTAGCCGTGAGTTTGCGTAAGTTTTACTAAATAAAGTCCAAAAGTGCTAAGGCCAAAAGTATACATACGTAGGTTGGATTATTAATTAGCATAAGAAGTAGGTATCTAATTATTACTAACCAGTGATAAGTACAAACAATTTGGTTGTACAGTACCTCAAAGTAGATGAGTGAGCCTGTGATTTAGCATACAAAATGACTTGCTAAATCTAGCTAAAAAGTGAGTAAATATTTTTAATTAGTGTACAAATCAGCTATTTAACATTACCAAAGATTGTTGTGCAAACAGTAAATCAAAGTAGATGGCTAGATATTATCTTGTGAGTTAGCAAACTAAAAGCCAAATAATGTTTAGTATAGTAATAAAAAAATACAAATAATATTAAGTAGTTGCCATATTTGTAGGTAGACATCTCTAGTTTAGCTTGTCAATCAGCATTTAAGTAAATAATGTTTGACTATAACACAAAATAGATCATTTGAAGTTATCTTACACATTTGTATACAAAATAGCTTGCTTAGTTCACTGAAAGAACAACGTTTTTGTCAAAATTCTAAGTTGGGTAGGTTTAAGCTAGCAGGTTACCTGTACTTATCATACTAGTTAGCTTGTAAAGTATTTTGGTACAAAAAAATAAATAGAGTTGCTTGCTGTTGGGATGAGAATCAGGACTTCCAAGTCAGAGTCCATGGTTCTCGCCCGGAAAAGGGTGGAGTGCCATCTCCGGGTTGGGGAGGAGATCTTGCCCCAAGTGGAGGAGTTCAAGTACTCGGAGTCTTGTTCACGAGTGAGGGAAGAGTGGATGTTGAGATCGACAGGCGGATCGGTGTGGCGTCTTCAGTAATGCGGACGCTGTATCGATCCGTTGTGGTGAAGAAGGAGCTGAGCTGGAAGGCAAAGCTCTCAATTTACCGGTCGATCTACGTTCCCATCCTCACCTATGGTCATGAGCTTTGGGTTATGACCGAAAGGACAAGATCACGGGTAAATGAGTTTCCTCCGCCGGGTGGCGGGTCTCTCCCTTAGAGATAGGGTGAGAAGCTCTGTCATCCCGGGGGGAGCTCAAAGTAAAGCCGCTGCTCCTCCACATGGAGAGGAGCCAGATGAGGTGGTACAAGCATCTGGTCAGGATGCCACCTGAACGCCTCCCTAGGGAGGAGTTTTCGGGCACGTCCGACCGGTAGGAGGCCAAGGGGAAGACCCAGGACACGTTGGGAAGACTATGTCTCCCGGCTGGCCTGGGAACGCCTCAGGATCACCCGGGAGGAGCTGGACAAAGTGGCTGGGCAGAGGAAAGTCTGGGCTTCCCTGCTTAGGCTGCTGCCCCCGCGATCCCACCTCAAATAAGTGGAAGAAGATGGATGGATGGATGGATGGATGGATGGATGGATGGGCTGTTTTTTTTTCATTACCGCTAAGCACAAACTATCCGGTTAAGCCCTGGATGATTGAACTACTGTAAGTTTATATTTCAACTTGACAAACGACCAAAGTAAAAAGTTCAGCCATCACCAAAGTCATAAAAAAATAAAAAATAAATCCCCCTGGAATGTTTACCAAACGTCGTAGCAATCTGTCTCGTGAACATTTCACCGAAAACCACAAATATAAGCCTCATGGCGCAGGGAAGGAAAATCCTGAATTGCCAAAGTCATTAGGGTGTCACATCAGGGTGATGAATGTCTGAACAAAAAGTCGGAGTGGTTGACACTTTTTTACTTGAATGACACGCGCAATTATGCTAGCGTAGAGAGCACTGAGGATGAAATAGCCACAGATAGAATGTGTTAAGTATATAAAAATGCAGACAAACTAAAGACAACTTATAGCGATATTAGCTACCAGCTGACGGTGAGACAAACGACCTGGCCACTTATGTTAACTAAAGTTGACGATGCTTGGTATACACACCTACAAGTGAGTGTGTATAATCTATGGAAACACTCTTAACGTGGTGTTGATACTGCAAGTGATTTGTGATTCTCAATAGGCTACTGGTATAAACTATTGTCTTTTAATTCTCCCTGCTGCCGGTCACGGTCTGGTAATGTGTGTCTGCCTACAGCAACATTAGCCGCAGACTAATGGACGTTCCTCTGGTGCCCGAGGATGTCTTTTAAACAAGCTTCGTTGGCGCGCCTGCTTTGTGTCAGCTGACGCAAGAAGTAGACTCTTAAATCCTAGTATCCAAGTCTTATCCTAATGCCATGTGCAGAGGTTTCCCTCTCGTGGGTTTCTCCTGACCGAAATAGATCTGCTCGGAAGCCCGGGGTTCTGGGTTGAACAATCTTTTATTGTGCTAACACATCAACATCAGCCGTTGTCAGTCCACTGCTGGACGAAAGCCTCAGCATGTTTCTGCCATAGTGAACGATCTTAGCACCCCCTGTTCCTTGCCTTAACGAACCGCCATCTTGGTCTGGAGCTCTGGAACTGCTGGGGACTGGGGTCCGTCTTCTTGGCGTACTCTTCATGCTACACCTTCCACGCTGGCTTGGTGCGGGGTTGGAAGGGGTATTTTATATCAGAGATCCTTCTCCTAGACCAGGGGTTGGCAACCTTTACCACTCAAAGAGCCATTTTGGCAAGTTTCACAAATTAAAGAAAATAATGAGAGCCACAAAAAAAAATTAAAATGAAAAACACCACTTTACAAAGCTTAAACTCTTTGTGCTATGTTCACCAGGGGTCTCCGACACGCGCACCGGCATGCACTTTAATGTGGAAATTGATGTTAGTACAGCCCGCGAGTTGTGAATAAATGGCGCTTGATAGCGTCATACTTGCCACCCTCTCATTTTTCCCGGGAGACTCCCGAATATCAGGGTGTGATGACACTGCTTTTGGCGCCCTCTACAACCTGCCCAAACAGCGTACCTGCTCGACCACATGCAGAATGCAGTTTCAGCTTGCTCACGTAAGTGACAGCAAGGCGTACTACCTCAGCAGCCACACATCTTACACTGACGGTACCAATACCCAGAATCCCATGCAGCCCTCTCCATGTGGAGGAGCAGCGGCTTTACTTTGAGCTCCTGCCGGATGACAGAGCTTCTCACCCTATCTCTAAGGGAGAGACCCGCCACCCGGCGGAGGAAACTCATTTCAGCCGCTTATATCCGTGATCTTGTCCTTTCCATTATAACCCAAAGCTCATGACCATAGGTGAGGATGGGAACGTATATCGACCGGTAAATTGAGAGCTTTGCCTTCCGGCTCAGCTCCTTCTTCACCACAACGGATCGATACAGCGTCCGCATTACTGAAGACGCCGCACCGATCCACATGTCGATCTCACCATCCACTCTTCCCTCACTCGTGAACAAGACTCCGAGGTACTTGAACTCCTCACTTGGGGCAGGGTCTCCTCCGCAACCCGGAGATGGCACTCCACCTTTTCGGGCGAGAACAATGGACTCGGACTTGGAGGTGCTGATTCCCATCCCAGTCGCTTCACACTCGGCTGCGAACCGATCCAGTGAGAGCTGAAGATCTTGGCCAGATGAAGCCATCAGGACCACATCATCTGCAAAAACCAGAGACCTAATCCTGCAGCCACCAAACCAGATCCCCTCAACGCCCTGACTGCGCCTAGAAATTCTGTCCATAAAAGTTATGAACAGAATCGGTGACAAAGGGCAGCCTTGGCGGAGTCCAACCCTCACTGGAAACGTGTCCGACTTACTGCCGGCAATGCGGACCAAGCTCTGATACTGATCATACAGGGAGCGGACCGCTACAATCAGACAGTCCGATACCCCATACTCTCTGAGGCACTCCCCACAGGACTTCCCGAGGGACACGGTCGAATGCCTTCTCCAAGTCCACAAAGCACATGTAGACTGGTTGGGCAAACTCCCATGCACCCTCAAGGACCCTGCCGAGAGTATAGAGCTGGTCCACAGTTCCACGACCAGGACGAAAACCACACTGTTCCTCCTGAATCCGAGGTTCGACTATCCGGCGTAGCCTCCTCTCCAGTACACCTGAATAGACCTTACCGGGAAGGCTGAGGAGTGTGATCCCACGATAGTTAGAACACACCCTCCAGTTCCCCTTCTTAAAGAGAGGAACCACC